>NC_092686.1:38587752-38887752 GCF_964275005.1 Diadema setosum
TCTGCACAATGAAAATGTGGTCACGACATTCTGCTGCATGTGTTACACGAACACAGTACACAATTTAAATACGCATATTGAGCTACAACAAGTTTAGCAGCATTACATTTCACTCTGAATTACCCTTCAAAATATGTGTCTGTAAAATCTTTTCATAATACCTATCAAAATAGGTTTTATTCCATGACCTAGCTACTCTATGAAATTTGGTTTCATTCACATTGTGCTGTGTTGTGTTCTATGGCACTCAGTTTAGTTTTATTCCACACCAGTCAATGAATGCATTTAATATAATCAGTTAGACATATTGTAAAATATAGAGTAATCTGCTGACAATAGGCAATGAAAATTTCCTCTGCTTGGAAATAAGACTGTATTGTATTTCACAAAATATTGTGTCTAAAGGCCTGGCAGCATTCAATTTTTGTATCTCGTAGCATCTTTCTCCATCAATTGGAAGTCAGTTTTGAAAACTTTGGCCGACTAAAAAACAAACAAGAAATCTTCATAGATTTGAATATAGTCACAAAATTAGGGAAAAACTGCCATGTTCATTACCAAGAGACAAGTTCTTGAAGTTGTCCTCAATATGTACTAGCCCCTTACACTGCTATTGTAAACATAATATTTGTATTACACAATTCCTGTGTAAGACAATCCTTCTCTAGATTTCAATTCATGTGCGTGGCTCCCATTAACAGGCTTGACTACATGCCCGAATCATGTTCACCTAACCTTGCAACTAAAACACACACACACACACACAAAGCAAGCAAACAGACTGACAAGAACATCCATACATCTCTTCTGTACATGGAGCAGAACCATACAAAACTAGAAATGTCGCTACGGCGACTGGTGTATGCCTCCGCTGTAATACATGGTTCTCCTAATAGGTCTATAGTACAATGTCTTGACAATGTGTGATGACAGTTTCACACAATTGGCAAAATATTAAAATGACAGGTTTGCCACAAATGTGCTGAATGTTCACTTTCCTAGAACTAGGTTCAATTGGATGAATGATTAAAACATCAAGAGTGCAGGTATTTGGGGGAACTGATGATTTTCACTTGACTTTTGACCCTTTTACAAGTTTATGCATTGAGTAATTTTCAAGGTATTGAGAAAAAGTATAATTTCAGTATCAAATGGTAAAATAGTATTATCGAAACCTGGCCTTTGACCTTTGACCCCACAGTTCCAAAGAGAATCACTGTTAGGTAGAACATGCATAAATATGTAAGTTTCATGACAATACCTTCAGTTATTTTTGAGATATGGAGGAAAAAGTGCAATTTAGCACTTTCACTTGACCTTTGACCTTTTGACCTTTGACCTTTTGGCAAGAAACTTCCCACAGAATATATATTGGGTTATACATGCATACATCAAGTTTTAAAAAAATCCTTCAGGCACTGCATAAATATAAGGAAAGTAGTTATATTTTGAGGAGTTGACCTTGACCTTTGACCCATGACCCCCAACTTCCCTAGATAATCACTGCCCATCGGTACAAGCATATATACTAAGTTCCATGAAGATACCTTGAACCATTTGCGAGATATGGAGAAAAACATGAAATTTCAATTTTTTTTTTCACAAAATAACCTGTGACCTTTGACCTTTGACCCTGTGACCCTAAAATCCACACAAAGTATCATCCCCCAAGGATATACCCTCATACCAAGTTTGATGCAAAATCACCACACAGTTCTTGAGATATCGACAAAAACAAAACGGGACGGACGGACGTACGGACGTACGGAAGTACGGACGTACGGACGGACGGACGACCCGAAAACATAATGCCTCCGGCCACTTCGTTGGCGGAGGCATAAAAATGTCATTGATTCCAATCACATCCTCAGCCACAAGATGTTCAATACTAGTGTGTGAAAGAAGAGAAACTCTGCTTCATGCTCCAGCTGAAATTACCAAAAACTAACCAAATATTTGCTCAGCTTCTAGGAGCGTCAATCATCAGTCACAACTGCATTTATGAACATAAAATGAGGCAATGATGTCATGCCCTCTGTGTGACCTTAGTCTGATCATCAAAGTCAGCTTAGACCTGAGGAGAGTGTCTCTTTAATTAAAGGAGAAGTCCAACCTCAAAGTAAGTCTATTTGACTTGAACCAGAAAATGAGAGGAGCTAGATGGCACAAGTTTGAAAAAAAACAACAACTCAAACACAAATTAACAACTCTCTGATGTAGCATGTGAGCTCAGCTTCCATTAGCCCTGTGAATACAAGTCAGTGAAATCTCTTCTGTTATCTGTTGACAGAATATATCTTTCCATACAGTAGCTGTATAGAAACATATTTACAATGAATGTAACAATGGTGCATGTGCAATTGGAAATTAACATGATGGGACAATAAAATTCTATTCTATAGTACAGACCAAATAGAGGGTATGCTCGCATTTGACAAAACAAAATTGTTAATTTGTGTTTGTTGCTAACAGCCTGGAAAAAATTCATCACTTCCCTACTTTTGATTAGAATTTACTCCAACTTTCACTGTCCTGTTACTCTGACTTTGTCTTATTTTCCTGCTTCTATTCAAACAAACTAATCTTATGAGGTGGATTTCCCCTTTAAATGGTGACAGACGAATTGGGTCTGGCCTTGCCCTTGCTTGCTTTCACGTTGGCAGAGAACGGCCTCGTGTCTATGCTTATCAGCCTCTTCCCCTCCGTCTCCGCCTGCCGCTGCTTCTTCTTCAGGACAAAGTGGCGCAGTTTGGGGCTGGTGATGGGCGGAGTCCTGGGCTTGGCCACGCCCACGGAGAGCTTTGCCCTGCCCACTCCATTTGCATCCGAAGCATGGTGCACCTGCTCTCTGCCCCAGGCCATGCCCCTTTTCTTCTGCTGGCTGCCAGGTGCTGGGGGCAGCTGGTTGGCTTGGCATGGGCCTTCTGCTGTTTGTGGCAAAACAAGATCAGCATTATACATAAGTTTAAATATTATCACACATGAATATAACTTGTAGCTGATGTCTACATAGTATGTATGTATCTTTATAACTTTTCCCCCTTCTGGCTCAATCAACTTCTTACTACATTGTATGGCAATCAATACTTAGAATATTAAAGTCCTTATAATCAGTCATCAGTGTTACAGCCCCTGTCTCTGCATTATAACTTAATGTAATATATAATCATATCATAATCCTTTTTTTTCTGCTTTTTCACACAAAAACTATATTCTGCCACAAGACCCTTATACATATCTTGGTAAAATTCATTGACCTTGACCACTGATTTTTTGGGGCTGACCTTTAAAACTCTCCGTACAAACAATTATGGTAAAAAATAAAAATTTTTCCATTCATTCACTACTCTATCATTATTGATCTATGATACTATATGACATGGTAACTGGACTGAACTAGTGACAGTTAGGGCCACATAATCATGACCAGATGGCGATAGCCTTTGACCATGAGTTTTCAGCACTCATGTCTATGCCACTCTCTGTTTCCTCATTTTTATTCTTACCCAACAAACAAAAATTTCTTACGGGTCATTTCTAGCTGAGTAGCTAGAATATGACATGTTCTGCTCTAAAATAAATGTTTACACATTTTGTATTACATTGATTTTCTGCAGTTGTTTACTCTAAAAGAATTTGTGATACTGCAAATAAGATTTGATTTGAATTTGAAATTTGAAAAACAGTGACCTTTGACCCAGTAGTGACCTTGACCGATCACAATCATCTTGGCCACACTATTTTTTTTTCCTCCCTCATTTCTAATCCCCCCCCCCCCCAAAAAAAAAAAAAAAAAAAAAAATCACATTACCATCAGATATTCCTAGCTGAAGTTATGGCGGGAAGTCAGCTTTTAATTTGGTAATAATACAGTGACCTTAGAAATGACCAATGACCTTGCACCACTATCATTTCAGAGAAATTACTGACTATTTATCTCCATCCTTCCAACTGAATTACAACACATATTACCACAGAAAATTTCTGGCTAAAGTTACAGCAGGAACATTATGTACATGTATTTTCATGACCTACAGTTGTATGACCAGGGGGATTGGGCCCCGATTTTTCATTAACAAATCTACACTTTGAGAAGCATACTGAAGCTAGATTCAGAGAAAATTTGGGATCACAAAATATTGAATAGATGGATAAATGGATGGACAAATGGATGGACAGACACCCCACAAGACATGTCTCTGGAATCCATTGGGCAAAAGATATGGTACATAAAGTGGTCCATCAGGTGTTTCTCTCTCCCCTTACCTTCAGGAATGGGAGGCTCTGCCAAGGAGAGGGTGCTGAAATTGGCTGGGTTGGTCCTCAGCATTTTGATGATGCCTGCATCAAGAGATGTCATGAAACCAGCCTGGTCTGTCACAGCAAAACAGCTCTTCCAACCAAGGTATCCTGGTGCATCAAAAAAGATAAAAGAAAAGAAAGAGTAATACATATTGCAAGTGTAAAGCGTAACCATGACACTGGTTGTAGAGCTTGATATATTTACCAAAGTGGCCATCCCAAAATGCTAAGTGAGAATTACCCTTTTGACAAGGCCTTGGTGGCTGAGGAATGAGACTAACTCACCACACCGAGCACTGCAAGAAACGGGTGAACACGAGACCCAGTGGTTTTTTTTTCCCTTCTGCTTTAAGATGTACGTAAGCATGAATTATTCATATATTCATGAGTCAATCCACAGTTGGTATGCTAATCTGCTTTAAGACGTACGTGAGCATGAATTATTCATATATTCACGAGTCAATCCACAGTTGGTATGCTAATGAATCACATGTCAACACTATGAACACAGGCAGCAACTGCAGGCAGTGTAGGCTGGATATGGATCATCAAGCTGCAGATATGAATACTTATGCATATTCGTTAGATGCCACGTCAATGCAGTCGCTGATTGGCCACTACCTTTCTGGTAGCAAAATCAACGTGAAACGAGCTTCAAAGATAAGAAATTCATGTCAGGTTTTAAAAGGCCTCCTAGCTGCGCCCCACTCGGTCTCGCATTCACTCATTTCCTCACAGTTAATTTCTTTTTCAGCCACAAGGTCTTGTCAAAAGGCTAAGGGAGAATGTACTTTAGAGACAGAGGGAGATTGCCCTGTTACAAATGAAATCAGTGTAACTGAATGAAATGCTCATATCAGTAAAACATTCTTGACTAATATACACTGGTAGGTTACAATGAGTTATAAAGCTTTAACCATGAACCAGTTGATATCAGCAACTGTTGATTTGTAAATCAACTTCTCATTCTCTTAATTTTCATTTTTTTTCCCCTCACTTCTGACAGAAGTGTTTCAAAAGCTACGTGTTGGAGGCATTACACATACCTTCTGGATGAATGACGATGACTGTTGGCACGGCGATGACCCCAAACAACTCGGGAACATTGTCGCTGACGGCCGACAGGGCGTCTGAACTCTTCTTCTCAGAAGCTGAGAGAGGAAGGAAAACAGATTGTAGGAAAGAGAATGTAGGTCCATGGAACTGACAGGGCCATCTTTAGACTGGTATCATTAACCATCACTTTTGTTATCTCTCCTTTTCTTTTGCTCTTTCTTTTCCTAGGCTCAATAGCATTATATACTCTGTATGATATCAGGGGTCAGCATTTCACAAGGCTTATTGCTTTTTCCTGTTGACTCCCTATTAAAATTACGAGTATGTACCATTTTTCCTTTCTGTTGCCTCTTATCTCATCTTAATCAAATCAGTGTATATCTTCATATTTCTTTTATCTCCACTTAATATGTTCCCATTGTATCAACTTTCTGTTGTATTTATGTTGAATGAAAAAATAAACTCGAACTTGTAAAAAACAAAACAAACAAAAAACGACAGAAGACTCCAAGAGCCAACAGGTGCTGTGAATACACCTGTACCACTTAAAGAATTACTGGTATATCAGTGGAAGTAGAACAGAGATACACCTACATATTTCAGATGCCGAAGACTTGCAGATTGCAAGTACTTGCCTTGCAGCGATTAATGAAAGTAACTTGCTACAAAATGATTACTCTTCAAGTACAACTGACAGTATAAGCAAAGCCACCATAGTTAGTCTTTGTCTTCCATCAGACTGCTGATGCTTTTACAAGACCTCTTTCTCATATGATAAGTGCTGTGTGATCTTTTACGCTCATTATTGAGATAAAATGCAATGGATTGATATCAACTGTCACTCAGTAACAAACCATAGAATAATTCAATTCATATATCAAATCATACGCCTTTCTTATCTAGGCTTTATCTTGAATATACCAGGTAGTTTTCCTACTCATGAGTTAAACTCATTTGGTAAAAACCGCCACGAAAGGAGAAGATAAAGATGTTTTTTTCATCTGATTGACACAGTGCAAAATTCCAAAGACCACACCTGGTATGCATGTCTTTCAGCCCAATTTCTTCAGGCCTTCAAAATTCTAGCACTACATACTTGCAAATGGAAAACCAAGGCCAAAGCTAATCATCTTTGAGTGGTTAAGGTGGCACCAGTTTAGAAACAATCATAACATGTTATGATTACAATGTCAGGGCTTGACATCAGGAAGGCCCAAAGCCACTAAAAACTGATGTCCAGCCACCAAATTTGCAAAGAGCATGTCTTTTGTGGCCAAATGGGGCAACTAATATACAGTCAAACCTGTTTATAGTGGCCACCGAAGGGAGACAAAAAAAAAGTGGCTGGTATAGACAGGTTCTTAACATGCTTTTTCTCTCAGAAAGAATTGTTTTTAGTGGTCATATATGGCAGGTGGCCACTATAGACAGGTGGTCACTAAGACAGGTTTAAGTGTACAAATTAAATTGCTATTTTTCCTTCTATTTAGCATCACTTACATGTATTCTGTTTTTCCCACAAGGGGCACCAACATGTCCATACAATGACTTTGTGGTCTGAATGGACAATCTTGGAAAATAGTTCCAGTGTGTCAAGCCCTGGCTGTGGTATCAATTTGTCGGGAATTGGAAATAGGGGAAAGTGGCATCTAGAGCTTTGGCTTACCATGCTGGACCAGGGAGTGGCTGGTGTTGAGGGACCTCCCGGCCACCACTTTGGACCCATCCTCCTCTAGCTCCTGGCAACAGCAGCAGTGCTGTAGGGCCCCGCCCCCGGCCCCGCCCCCTCCCCAGCCTCGGGAGGAGAGCACCTTGGTCATGTTGGCCCTGTGGAAGTCGGTGTCCTCTCCACTCAGACAGCACATTGCCATGCAGACCACCTGGGGTGTTGTCATATAAACACAAACATACACCTTACACTGAAAACTCATTCACTGATTACATTACAAATATGTGCAACTCCAAGCTCCATACTTTACACTTACACTTGTTAAATCATGCAGTGTGCATGGAATGCAGGGGAGAAAAGGAAATTGGCAACACCCATGCTAAAAAGTAGTGCTCGTATTTGCATTCATAGATTTATTAGCCCTGTGGAAGTAGCGCTTTGCTTCTAACAGCTCAAATCAGGTTTAAATCTGACATAACTAATTCTTTGAGGTTTCCATGTGTAAGCTACCACTGAGAGAAGTATTGTGAGTTCACATGGGAATGTTAAACTGATTGAACAGAGAAGAAAAAAACACCCATACAAATGTGGATAAGGACACAGAATACTGCAACAGCAACTCTTTGTATTCGAAGAGTGTATCATCACAAATATACCATCAAATTACATTAGGTGTTCTGCAAATGCTCTGCACGTATACTTGTGAAGATCTTTTCTAGGCCTACGAATACAAAAGAAAAACCCCAACAACACTTCAACCAACAAGAATAATATTCTTGTATTCAAGAAAACCAACTCCTGTCATGTAAACATTAAAGATATCTCTGTCTGTCATTACCATGAAAAGTAGATATGGTAAATGGCCCAATATCTCTTCCCTTCAGTGAACTTCTAAAGATGGTCCTTACATGTAGATCTCACATGGGTCTTTGCTATAACTCTCACTTTGATCAATGATGAAAATCCTACAGCTGCACTAGAGAAACCTCAGTCCTAATTTCACATACTGTTTGCTGTGATATGATTTGACCTTGAAGCATTCTCTGAGCACTCTATGGTTAATGCCTAGAAATCATGATGATTAGTCATTAATGTGAAAGCTCAAATCTGACTCACCTTGTTAGATCTCTTCTTGGCGTACTGAACAAAGTGATTCATTATCGCTTGTGATGCAAGACACCTGCACAGGAAACAAAATGCAATCAAGTAAAGTTGTTTACTGACAAGGAATGCAGTAGTTTGACCTTTCCATTTCATAGTAATACATTCCACGTTCACTCATGTCTCTTGACAAGTTTGACGTTTCAACACACAGCTCTTTGCAGGTCTTCTCACTTCAAACACACCTGATAACAAGCATTGACACCAGAACTTGAATAATACGGATCTGCAAACATCTGGTACACTGCTACTCCAGCTTCAATTTGGGTACTTGATGTACCATAGCTTTACTTCCATTTCATGTGAATTCTTATTGTGTTCATATACTAGCAGCAATATGTGAGGGACAGGTGGCTTATTAGATACCATTATGGCAATAATCCCAATGGCACATAATGACAGAAGTGTATTGTTTGTGCAGATTTCAACAAAATCTGATATGTCTATATGCCTCTAGCCTCAAGAGTTTATAAACGCATTATGTCGCTGGGGCAACAAGACCTCGTATCTTCAAAATGTCAAATGTTCAGGAGAGTGAGAGAGAAAAAAAAATGGCAGCCAAAGCACTGCATCAAATAGGAGAGACTTTCCTTTGACATGCTATGGTGGCTTTATTTTTTGGGTTAAGACAGCTAGGATTTGGACATGACATCACTTAACTGATTATCTGACCATTAATCCAGAAAAGTCATTTTCACCAAAATTTTAGATACAAGGTCTTGTTGCCCCAGTGACAATAAGCATATTCTTCAGCTTCAATTCATTATAAATGATTTCCTTCTTTTTGTTAATAGCTAGGTAATATCTGAAGTCAGGTAAAACTAGCTAAACTAAAAGTAACTAAAACATTTGAACAAAGCGGAGACAAGCTTTCAGGAGAGGGATGTGGTCCTTGTCCTTTGGCTTACCAGTGGGTCCAGAAGAGCACCACATGGGGCTTGCGGTTGGACAGCTTGGTTGGCATGAGGAGGCGATAGGTGCCCTGGTCCTGGTCAAAGACAGTTACCGAGGGGGCGGGAATGCGCCTCTTGGGCAGGTGCTGGTGGAGGGTGGGCAGGAGGTGAAAATCGGGGTGGGTCTCCTCTCGGAGTGTCTCCTGATAGGTGCAGCAGCCCTGCTGGGGATACCTGAAGGGGTGTGGATGAGGCAAGAGAGCAACAAAAGGGAGACTGAGATGAATACATACAAAGACACATTTGTACCTGGACAGTCAATTTTTCATGGGGCCTTTAAAAAAACCTGAGAGATTTAGCAGCATTTTAGACCAACAATCTCTCACTTAACCTTGATGAACTATTGTAAATCTATGTACAAAATGTAAGCAAATGACTGCATTATCCCGTTGAAGACTAGTCCTATGCATACTTGGGCAGGAGTATATGGGAAATATGTGCTGCAGTAAAATTAGTCCGTCCTCGATGGATTAAAGGGCTGCACTGACAGCTGGTTAAAGATAAGACCATATTTAGTATGTGTATTTGTTGTCGAGAAAATTGAATTACGTTTTAGTTGCAATTTTTATATCTTTATTTTTTCAAAATCAGGATTATATGTCTTACTATATCTCACCTCAAACCTGGTTTGTGGATGTTGTTCAAACAATAGCTGACAAATGGGCGGTAGGGACAGGTATCCACGGAAACCACATTGGATTGGTCACTATTTCCCACCGGGTGGTCAGTTACTGCTACCAGGCTGATCCTGTGGGTGCCATTGTAAGCATTCAGCTGCAGAGGGGAAGACAACATCCCAGAAGTTTACGTGCATCACAAACACATATATTCAGTCTTACATATAGCTAATATTTTCCATCATTTCTTGATAATTTATGCATTTCTTTGCCAGTTAATTTATTTGTACACAATTCAACATGACTGAAACTCACATGGTCACGCATCATGATCACATGTCGTACTTGTCACGATCACATGATAGATCCATGCATGACACTCTCATTGGAGATACTACAGCTTTCTTTGTTATCCTGGCAGGGTTTGAACACTACAAACCACCTTTTCTTTTTTTTTCCATGATGCTTCTTTCAAAGCCATCTAGACATCTACAATGTTGACCATCAATATTCCAAGGTTGTTGTTGTTGTTTTTCTTTTCAACAAAGATCAATTGCTTAGCTTTAAAGAAACTTTAACCACACACTGAGACCACATATGCCTTCATATGCCTACTCCATGGAAGGATTTTATTTTATTTATGAATCAAACCTATTTTCTTTTTCACAGCAGACATTCATCATTGTTCGTAATCAGCGCATTTAATGCGAATCATTGTGAAGGAAAAAGCTCACCTTAATGACGGTCTCACAGACTTGCGAGTGGAGGACAAAGCCATATTGCTCCCCATTGACCAGCACCTTGTAACCAGACACCATAGCATCACCGTCGTCGGAAACCAGGTCCCAGCTAAGAGCTATGCTGACAGTGCCTGGAAGAACAACATCACATGGACGGGGAGATGAGTCCTCAAATATGAATGGAACACTTCTTGAGAATATTGTTCATAAACATGCTAAAAACCCAAGCAAGTCTTTCCTAATGGAAAGATTTGTGTGATATAAATGTTAAACTTTCATCTGTGATATAATTTCATATGACACGCTTCCCAAGGACAAGTTTTGCACTTCTGCTACATTCACTGCCCATGTACATTTCCTGTATCTTGTCAAATTACTAAACCATTAAATCTTTGCAAAGCTATGATAACTGTGCTATACAGCTCAGTCTTCAAAAAAGGGAAACAAATATTGCATAATGACACCATGCTTGATACTTTACTCCAAAGTATACAAATTCAACTGACCTACATTTTACAGTTTTACATTGAACATCGCAGATATGAATACATCTATTACAAAACGATGTAAAAAACTTTTTTTCAAGATGCAAAATCTTTGTAATTTGACATGAGACACACCTGTATATTTCTTAAGGTTTTCCAGGCAGTGATCCAAACTTGTTTCAATATCAGCTAGAAGGGACGAGATTTCTGCAACCTGTTTAAAAGATCAAGATAGAACAATGTCAACATAATACATACATATAATTTTGACTGGTCCTCCATTCTTTGCTAACAGATACACTTCAAGTGTGCACTCTTTGTCTTTGCTGAATGGATTGAATGAATGGGCCTCCGTTGGTCAAAAATGACAATGAGTTATATCTTTAGTTGCTGCCATCTTGGCTGGAGCAGTGTCTTGAGTGAATGAACAGTACAATATGTGAGAGGCTGTCTTTCTCATACATTGTATATAGCTCACATCTGTGTATTGTCTTTGGTCTTTAAGCCTTTGGCTGTACAACATGAAAATTAATAGTATAAAGTGACAGTCAAAAGTTCTGCTATACTTTGGAGCTGGGAATAATTCAACAGGCCCGGTATACAAACAATAATGATGAAGAGTAAACTAAGACAACACAAAGGGGAAAGAATTTCTATGCTTAAAGGGGAAGGCTAGTAACTGATCAGTGGGAATCAGTGGAAATGCGGGGAGATGATTGTTCCAATCCTTATGGGATTCATTCAAGAGTTCATTGTATATCTATTGTTGTGTGAAAATGATTTGCTTCAGAACTGTCTCATATTCAAGTAATGTGCAGATTAATGCTCCGTCACTGACCAGGGACGCTAACCTGGAAGCATTAAACTGTACATTACTTGAATATGAGACCATTCTGAAGCAAATCATTTTCACACAATAATAGATATACAATGAACTCTTGAATGAATCCCATAAGGATTGGAACAATCATCTTCCAGCATTTCCACTGATTCCCAGTGATCAGTTACTAGCCTTCCCCTTTAAAAAACTCGAACAGTTATCATCTTAATTTTACATGACATTACGATCTAAATTTTGGTGCGTTGTTTGAGCCCCTCAGCTGCACCTCAAGTTGTACTACAGCTGTAGCACTGGGTTGCCCCAATTCACAGGAGTGATTCACATTTACATACATGAAGATTCATTGTGACATCACAATCATACAAAATCTCAATGACAGCAAGCGCTATTCATTCACTGCTGCTTTTACTTCATTTATGAAGAAATCTATTGCTTTCATTTTATGACAAAAGACTTACCCTGGAGAGCAGGTCATCTTGATACTGGGCATCCACCAGGTAGTTGTCCTGGAGGTCAAACTCAAGGTCAAACAACTCCTGCAGTAATCTGGAAGCAGAACAAACATACTGGCAGCATGAGATCACTGCTGCTGCCGGCCGATACCATAGACAGGAACCTAGAAGAGAATGTTTTAATATCTTTGCCATGATGACAAGTCTCCCTCTATGACCAATCCCATTTACCAATGCTGCCCCCCCACGGAAAAAAGCAGTAACTGACATTTTTATGAATGTTTACTTTTTTGCAAAAATGAATAGTTTACCCAATGCTCTCCAATGTTAATAGGTCAGTTTTGCAAAAAGAAAAATGAAAGTGACCAAAAATACAATTTTTCACTTTTGCAAAAAGCAGTAACTGCATCCAGTTGATTCAACTTTGCAAGTTTCCCCACGGAAAAAAGCAGTAACTAACAAAGCCCACGGAAGAAAGCAGTAACTAACAATTTAGTCTTTATCATTCAGACTCTGTATAGTCCTTCCTGTATATTTTTTCCCTAATACCATTTATTTTTTTTCTATTATTTTTTTTTAAACAATGTAAACAGCAGTTTCTCCCATAATTTAGGAGAGTAGATATAAAAAGATTGTTTCACCAGTATTAAACTTGACTCTGCCCGCAGGGAATCATATGACAAGTTGTAGAAAAAGCTTCTTTCTGGAGACTAGCAAACCTGGCAGACTCAGTGCGCTCAGAGTGCAGAATACGCGTGCAGCAGCTGCATGCGCATAAATTCTGCAGCATACAGACAGTAACTAGCTAAACATTGCATCACATCACAGTCATCACTTGCATGCACAGTATTGCAGGTCTGGTACAGTCTGAGTGATCATGCCAGTGCTAACCATGCTGTCACACAGTTTCTGCGGTCCAGGCATGCCTGTAAATCTATCATGAATTGCAGAGGAAAAGTCATGGTAGCCATGGCTTTGGCCAGAACCAGAAAATCTAGGTGAGCTGAAAATATATTGAAGGGAGATGAGCACTAGTATTAATGCACTAACGTTAGTCTAATGTTAGATGTAGGCCCTAAAGTTTAAAATAGGTCTGCCAGATCTAAAGTTACAGAGTAGATCTAGATTAGTGTTAGACAAAATGTCAGTAGGCCTAATCTAACGTAATAGATCTAGGTCTAGCACTAACATTGGGCATAGATCTGTAGTCTAGCTTAAGTGTAACGTCAGAGTTCGACTAGGATCTAAGACGAAGAGACTTGACTTTATTGTCTAGTCCAGGGTCATGTGTCAGGGGCCAGGCCGGGCACTCCAAAGTTCAATTAGGGTACATAGGTGTCTACCTTACTTTTACACAGAATGCCATTCAATCTACAAGACCTAGTCTAGGTCTAGCGATAGGTCCTAGATCTTATAGATCTAGACTAACCAGAAAGTAGAAGAACTTTATAACCTGGTGGTGGTAACAATTCTCCTCCTATGGTCATGTGACATGTGCAGTTACTGCTTTTTTCCATGGGGAAAACAGCAGACTCCTGGCCGTCTGCAGTTACTGCTTTTTTCCGTGGGGAAACTACCCAGAATCAAGGGTGAGCCACCGCAGTAACTGCATTTTCCTAAATAACATTTAAAAAATAACGGAAACATCATTTTTTCCTAGGTATTGTTAGACAACTAGGTATGGTGCATAATCATACCACAAAATTATTTTTGAATGTTTCTGTGTTTTTAAAGAATCTGCAAAAAACACAAGATCGCATTTATCTCAGCTCAGCAGCTATGCAGTTACTGCTTTCTTCCGTGGGGGGGCAGAATGGTGGAATTAATGGCAGAGGATTCTAAACTCCATCAAGCATATCATTTCAGGAGGCACACTTTGAGCATGCATGACGTAGAGCACTACCATAAAAATTTTACAGAATAAACTTCTTGTTTTACATATTAAGTGGGAGTCTCCTTTGCTCTATCATTGACTTGGTCAAGCTTACCAAGAATGTAGCATCTATGATGCTACGAACAACTGTTATGACAGAGCTATTCAGTAGTGTTAAAATCTGTGCTGGCATAACATTTGTTTGTAGTAAGCTAAATAAAGAGTTGTGCAGCTACAGCCTTGGAAAGGCTGTAGCAAATGGATATTATCCACGGAGTGAAGACGATGTAGTGTGTTCAAATGAATCTAGTGTCCAGGACGTAATGCTTGGCTTCTACACAACCGTTTACCCAGAAATGTGCACGACCATTCCAAGAGAGCACCCAGCTTTCCTGCCTCATTACCGTGACAGACACCTCAACATACCTGTCCCTGTCGTGGGCCATGGCACAAGCTTCAACGTTCAGGTGTTTCCTCTCCTCTGCACCGACGACCCGCATGCTGAGCTTTGGGGCCGTGGGCCTTCGGGCCACCTGGGCCAGCAGGGCCTTGGAGCGCACCGGCTTGGCCAGGCCTGCGAGGTACACATCCAGGTAGATGGTGTAGATCTGGTGGGGAATCAGCCCGTTGAACTCAGTTGATGCAGCATCAGGTGGCAGGGCAGGGCTGGATATGAGAGGGGCGTGGTGGGCGTGTCTGTTGAGACCAGACTGTTCCTCCATGCATAGAACCTAAATGAGGTAATTAGTCACACAAACAAAAATATCTTCACTACATTTTTCATGATATAAGAGGGCTCAGTGACTGGTAAATATTTACAAAGTGATAGCTCATTGATTGTCAGTCTCTGACCAGGTCTGACATAAGTTGCATCACAGAGGATCAAACCAATAAATGCCTAGGCAAATGTCTAGCAATACAACAGCCTGACAGTACCATCATTTTGTGAAGTGTACTTGACACTTTATTTCACAACATTGTACCCATCCTAGTAATAATTTGTGTATTGTAATCTTCTGTTACTTTTCTGTAGTATATGCATGGAACATAATAATATCATTGTGGACAGGTGGGCTCTATTGTGTCAAGGAATTCGTTGACACACAGAATGTTTGTACAAATTTTTCTTGGTATTTTTATCCAGATTTTCTCTACTGCCAAATGGTTAATCTGACACAATAGTAGTATTCACAGCAATTGCTCGCTCTTCTTTCTTTGTGTGATGTAGTTATAAATCAATGAAATAAATAATCATGCCATACAGATGATACTATACCTTATACTGCCGAACTTTTGCCCCTCCGACAAGCTCTGGGGTACTCCAGCCAATGTTGATGGCATTCACCCTTGTGCTCGGAGTCCGCACAAGGTCGGGAACCACAACCCCTGGCCATGTCGCATAGACTGGGTCTGAGAAATCACTGCTGAGGTGAGGGTCACTACATACAGCCTGAAAGAAAACAAACAGACATCAGGTGAGATTCCAATATATGATTCAACGCTGCACACTGGCACTGCCCAAACCGATCGATAAGTCCCCAAATGCCATAGTACAAGGAAAGCGTTTGTCATGCTTTCGTTCCTCTCGCATATAACTTGCATTTTTATGTGGTGATTGATTATCAAGCAGTATCACTTTCTGGATTTGCGCATAAATTCTAAGTTTCTGTTAATGTTTTGTATACAAAAGTCACACTTTTACTTTTGGGAGTTGATGTCTTTGCCCACTGCAAAATAACTTTCTACTCAGGCGTGGCAAACCTGGAGGCCAAGCCAGGGTGTAATGACCTCAACAGCTGTCATATTACGTATAAGAGCATGATAAGGATATCTGCCTGTGGCAGACCATTCAAAGTGCACTCAATTTTCTCTATTCTTTCTAAACTTTTAGATTTTATATTCTATTGAGAAATTCTATAGTCATCCGTTTTGAATTTCGAACGAAAAAATTTGACCCATAAATAACGAAAATACGGGAATAAGAAGGAGAGCATTGTAGAAGTTTGTCGACACACACACGCACCATGGAGCTACATAGCCCACGCCAAAACCAAAACAATCTCCTCCTCTTGTGGCACACGGGAGGTTTCCGCCATGGCACATAAAGAGTTAAACATTAACAGTAACATAGGTATGGAGAGGGAAAGGGAAATAACAAGCCACCTGTCAAAACAACTCTGTTGCTCGTCAGGACACAGAAAGAGATAATTTAGGGCAAGATATATGCCAGCATTGACAAGCACCTCAGACATAGGCTCAAGAGCAGTAGCACTAACAGTGCCATGCAACAGCAGACCCAAGAGTGAGGTAGAGTGCAGGAGAAGCGTAGTTAGACATCATGCTGATCATTACAATGCCAATGTTGCAGATCTAGAATCACCATCATGACTCTGTGGAAACTTTCACTGTTGAGATCTCTCCATCTCAGACAAACAATAAGCCTTGCAAGTATTGCAGCTATTAGAGAATATCTCCTTGACAGAATTCGCCTCAAACATTGCACCTCCCTTTTAAAAACTGTGATGTACATATAAAAAAAAAAAAGAGTAAATACCACAGGTACTGAAATGCTTTAGTCAGAACATGTATATAAGTTGGTGTTTGAGTGTGTTCAAAGCATTTCTTTAGATATCTTGGCTTCTGAGCAAGATTTACTTGTAGCTGACTGGTATTTACCCACATTATGGATATCATACTATATACCATAGTATGTATATGTATACTTCATACCATATTTTATCTATCATATACATTGTTTTACATTCGAATTATATATCGCCTTTTGTTTGATGAAAATGAAGTAACTAAATTGAGCTCAATTGAATATACAATCGGCTTAACTTCCCTGCTATGCTGTTTGATTCTTAATTGATGGTATTGTGTCTACACACTGACCTGGAGGCTGAATGAGTAGTCATGGCCCATCTTGCCATGTCTGTAGGTGAAGGCTGTTGCTGTGGCGGGAAGAGTGGTGGTCTGCTGACCGTTCATCCGCAGTCGGAAGCCGCTCAGTGAGGCGCCCCGATATTCCTTGGGCTTGTCCCACTTGACAGTGCAGCCCTTGAAAGATGATGAGCTGGGAGGTGGCATTTAATATGGAAGGTGAGAAGGGTGGTGCACAGATTAGGATTCAAACCTTGAATTAAAACTCACAGTTTGCATTTGATTCCTCACAGAGCGTTTCCAGGAAGAGCCTCATTGCATTATAATGGGATAAAACTTTTAACACTTCACTTTCAACTAACAAATGGATACGAAGAAGAAATGTACAAATGTACATACCATTTCAACCTTGCCATTTCCACAAATCACCATATATTCACCATAAAGACTGTGACATTTTAACAAAACTACTCTCAAAGTTGGCAGTCATTTCATATTTGTAGGGTCAAGTTCAAGGATGTTTTGGTTATATAGGCAATTGCCACTGATTGCTTTCTGTATCTTTGATGCTAAGTGATACAGGAATTGGAAAAGGCACACCTTATCAAAGACAAAAGACCAGCTGCAGAGAATCATATGTGAGCTGTCATCACAATTCCCTAATAAAATCACAGACATTAGTATTGAGATAATCACAAAGTGAGCTAATTTGGCTTAAGATTTTTCGTTGCATATTGAAAACTTGACGTCTCAAGAACCTCCTGACAAAATTATCACAGAGAGAGAAAAAAAAAAATATATATATATATACATGCTTAAATTTTAAATTCTCTATCTTTTGGCTTTTATAAACGATATGATATGGTGTATTAATTTACCATTTGTGTTTACATGCATGACTGCATGTAAATTTCAAAAGACATTTTCATCAAGAAACTGCATATCTCATTGCTGGCTTCTTCTCTTGTGTGTTGACAAGACGTTTGGAAATAAAGTGGAATCTTAGGAGGATGGAAACTTTCCTGAAACCAATATCAGAATATGGCAACTTCACCAGACTCTTCTTTTGCCAGGTTACATGTGACCTCATTAGGAGACCTTCCTACGCTGTATTTGTTGCCTAGTGTATGAGAGTGGGTTACCTGATGTAAGGCTGTGGTGGGCTGAGCTGGGAGGAGGTCTGTACGATCAGCTGCTTGGAGCGGCACATCTTCCGGTCCTCCTTGTCCAGACCGGTCACCGTGATGAAGTGATTGGTTCCGGCCGCGCAGTTCTTGACCGTGAACCTGCTGGCTGTGGGACTCAGCAGCGCTTCAACCTCCTGTCGATTAACATGTAAGAAGGAAGAGTCCTAACAACATCTTTTTGTGACAGAGAAACCATTAGGTCATACTGCATGTTTTACACATCATGTTTTCTTTGAAATGCAAGTACTCTTACAATACTAAAATTCAAAATTAGGGATTGGGACATGCGCTTGGAACTCCTACTTCAGAAGAAACATATGACTGATTTGTTCTATTACTTGAAATGCTGTGTCTATGGAACTCAGCTACACTAATGACCCAGATAATTAATACTAAACAAGGATAACAATGGTAAGAAGTGGTTTCTTTGTTAATTATTTTTATAATAATATTAACAATTAATTTAAAAGTAAGGAATGAAATTAACAAAATGAATTGGGGATACATTGGCTCTAGGTGACAATTGAAATAATGTTTGTTTTGTTTAACATTATTTCTGAATCTGGTTGTTGTAATTGTACTTAGCAAAGAGATAAAATCCTCCATCAAAAAGTAACTCCCAGAAAGAACATTCAAATGCTTGAGGTCTCCAGTGATTCCTCACCTTTGGTTTGACCACACTGCTCCAAGTCACTTGCAGTCTCTGCACCTTCTCAATAATCTCTATAATACAGTAAAGAAAGACAGAGAAAAGACATTTCATTCCAGCGTTTTATCACAATTTTCTTGAGTTTTGCATTGTACAAACTCAGGCATTATACTTTTGTAAGGTTTTTAACTATATTCAGGTAACACTATGAATTGAACAATTCACACTATTCCATAAAGTTTGCTGGAGTTAATGTAGAATGCCTAATTTCACTAAAAAGAGGGAGGATTAAGTGTCCCTTTGATTTGCAGCCTAGATCAATGAATATGATGTACAATTTTTAGTCTCATATTGGTGATCAACAATTTAAATATGACCATTTGGGAGGCACAGCTCCTTCTTTAAAATTGCTACAAACAATTAAGTCCAGCAATTTACCAAGTTTATTTTCATGAATGGTGATCCAATATCAGAATAATCTAAAAAAAAAAAAATAAATAAATAAATAAAGGACAGTGCATACATCTACCATTCAGTGGAAGTAAAGGACAATGGTACCCAGAACCCAGAGCTATCAGCCATGTTGGGAAAAAAAAAAAAAAAAAAAAAAACATCTAATACAAACTGGCAATGAGAAAGTAGCATATTTGGAAAACTTATATCTCCAAAGCACAGCAACTCGCATCTGTTGCATTATCTGGGCATTCGAGAAGTACAAATAGGGCAACATCTTGATATACACAACACACCTGGACGAAGGAAATCCCAGGTGATACCAATGGAATAGGTGCCAACAAGGGACGGCCGCAGGTCAATGACCTCTGGCACCAGCTTTGATCCGGAAGAGGTCCTCGGGTGTGCTCGCTGTCCCCCTCTCTTGGGAGCTGATGGGGACAGGGTCTCCAGAAGGGGTACCCTGACTACCTGGCTGGCAGCCTTTGGGTCTTCATCGGGGGTGCAGAGCTGCAGGTCCTGGTCGTGGGCGGAGTCAGCATACTTGGGATCGTCACTGAGGGCAGCTATGCCAAGGATGTAGACCCTGTGGTGGAGGGGGAATGTCTATGCTGAATTTGGGACTCTAATGATTCTGCCACAAACTTTCTCAGTATGATATTCCTCCTCGTTAATAGTTCAAATGATTTAAAAAAACAAACAATACATTGTAGTTACAAACATAGCAAGGAATAACTGACACACAGCTACACTCCTAGAGATTTGTTTAAAAAAAGGACCAAAAAAAAAAAGTTCACTTTCCTGTTACTCCTTGGAATTATGCAGCATACACACACAAAAAAACAACAACACACACACACATATATACAACAATAACAAAGACTTTCAGCGCACTAATCAGCTACATTGTAGGAATATTGCTAAGTATTGATATTAGCTGTATAGATGAATACATTACTAAATAAGGCCATGGTACTTTCACTTATTGTGAAATGGCACATGACTCACCTGCCAGGTCTGCAGGGCACAGCAGCCTTGTAGTGACCTGCACTCAGTTCATGCCCAATCTTCTTGCCATTCATGTAAACCTTGGAAAGGAAGCAAAACAGCAGGCATTTTCATATGTAGAGCATGACTATCCCTTAACCCAGCATTGTCATACAACTAGACAGGAATATGCTATGAGACTATACTGTAAAACGAGGAATGTTCGCGTGCATTTTAATTTCAAGAATTTTGCGAGCGCCAAGATTCGCGAAATCAAAATGCACGCGAAAGTTCTTGTCTACACTATATGCATTGAATGCCAGTGGCAGTTCGCGAAAATTTCATGCCGCAAAAAAGGCCGTCGGCTCCAATTCGCGGAAAATTCATGCCGCGAATATATCATGTTTTACAGTATGTTATAACAGTTAGTGTCTACCCCAAGAAACAGCAGTGTCATACAACTGCATAGTACAATGTGCTTCACAGAATCATATCATGAAACTATATATTATAAGAGCTAACTAGTCTAACATTTCTACTCTGCTATTAAAGACAGAATGCAAGAATCTGAGTTCACACAAAATATTGTCATCATGGACTAGCCTTAACTTGTTAGATTCATCAGAATCTCCAAGCATGAAGCTGTTCAGCATCCTGTCTTCTAGCATCAAGTTGTCACAGTGGCACCCAAGATAATTGTCAATGCCTCATGAATTTGCCCAGGAAATACAAATCAACAAATTATATTTCTCAGAGACTTGCAAACAAGGAGAATTTCCACACAATGCTTTGTCACCTTTCCTTACCACTGACATAGAGACATTGGCCCGAATTCATGAAGGTGGTACAAATGAAACTATGGTTTATACCATGGACAAAAACCATGGAGCGCCAAGTGTCGCACAGAATATTTCGTTACGAAATTGGTCATTTCGTCGACAAAATGACCATTTCGTTAACGAAATTATCATTTCGTGGACGAAATGTTCATTTAGTTACAAAATGTTGTCATTTCGTTACAAAATAATCATTTCATCGACGAAATGACTGATTTCGTAACGAAATATTCCATATGACACTTGGCGCTCCATGGTTTTTGTCCATGGTTTAAACCATGGTTTCATTTGTACCACCTTCGTGAATTTGGGCCACTGAGTATATCAAGACACCATAATCATCATGCTTTGAGGGAAATTTGTAAAACAAGAACTGATCAGGGAAGCTGAATTTAAAAGTATAGTAAAATAGAAAGTATCTTTCTACAATTTCATGTGAACTACATGTATGTGCATGAGCGTTTTTGTGACACGTGTTTGTGTGATTGAATGTGTGTGTGTGTGTGCGTGTGTGTGTGTGTGTGCTTGTGTTGCATCTGTCCTATGTAAATATGTTACTATTATACTCCTTGTTAATATGTTTAAAACTTTAGTATGTTTTGTTTTATATGTTTATCCGGGACGCCTTTTTTACAAGCTCTGCTTCTTTTGGGGTCCCAAACCATTCATTATTCTTAATGCTGTATCCTTTTGTAAAATGTCAAATGTTTAATGAATTGGTTAAATAAAACTTGAAACTTGAAACTTGCTACCATCACATGCCCTTTGACTCTCAACTAGTACTGACAGATTCTTTCCCTTCCATTTCTTTTTAAACAGGAGGTCTTTATTCTACCTCTTTTGGCATATCAAGTTTTATATCAATGATGATATGCATGTTACCTACAGTATCCGTAAGCATATCAATGGTGATATGCATGTTACCTACAGTAACTGTACGCATGCAACTAAGCAATAAGGGATTTCTAATTACGTAATGCCTTATACAGACTTCATAAAAGTATGAAAAATGAAAGCATGCATTGGAGTTTCTTACCTGGTAGCCCCTCAATCCAACACCACCATAGGTCCTTGGTTCAGCCCACTCCAAAATGAACTCAGTGGTTGTCATGGAAACACAGCAGAGGGTGGGAGGGTCCGGCGGTCCCGGCACTTCGCACTGGATTGTGGGACTGTTGAGATCCTGCCAAATATCCTCGTCCTTGACTGGCTGTATGCCGATGTCATACACACAGCTGGGAGGGAAATGGAAGAGAATTTTAGATCATAACACAGGGGCTATGCTTTGACTTGGTGCTTCCCAAAAAATAATACAATACTTTGCAGCAGTATAGTCTTTAAAATGCATGCAATATACACTTACATGAAAGTATGTGATGATAATGTATAGCAGAAGTGTATTCTGACAATTTCTTTAAAGAAGTGTATTCTGACAATTTCTTTGCAAAGAGAAGATTGACAAGGTATACGAGGATAGTAGTACATATTTTGCATTCCATAAGCATCCTCTACAACATATGCAGAGGGGCACACAATATCACAAATAAATTTAAGAGGCATGGATACAGTGCGTATTACTGGGAGCATCTAACATCTACTGTAAAACACAATATTTTTGCAGCATAAAATTTTTGTGAATTGGAGCGGACGGCCTTTTTCGCAGCATGAAATTTTCACGAGTTGCTTCTAACATTCAATGCATATAATGTAGACAAGAACTTTCACATGCATTTTAATTTCGCGAATCTTGGCTCTCGCGGAATTTGTGAAATTAAAATGCACACGAACATTCCTCATTTTACAATATTCCCATGCTCCATCAAACATAGCCAGCTCTCAAGTGACTCACCCCAGCCTCATGACAGGTATTTGGTAATTGGTGCAGTCCTCTGAGATGCTAGCCACTTGCTCCTTCCCGTCCGCATCGCACATCCAGCTGACGTCGTATCCCAGAATGCCTTGCTCCTCTGCACTCCCACAGTCCAGGAGGCTCCACTGGACGTTGATGTAACCCAGAGGGTCGTGCCTGACATAGCCACGAGGTTTGCAGAAAAGAAATGGAGTTGCAGTGTTACAGAGCTGTTGACATTCTTTTGTATCCACCACAAAGTGATGTGTAGAAAGCAGTTCTTTGTTTTCCTCTTGAAAGAGTTAATCTTGATATTCTAGGCATTCAACACAAAGACACGCACAAACTCACACATACACACAAACTATCAATGCTGAAAAGTTATCACTTGTGTCATAAGCTGATGACCCCGTTTACAGTCCAGGGCTGGGCCGAGCCCGGGCTGAGCCCGGCCTCAATTGCGGTACTCGGCCCCGCAATTCTGTCCATTTACAGTGGAGGGCTCGGCCTGGGCTTTTAATTCAAACCTTTTAATATTTTGTTGTAGTGGCGCTCTGCTTGTAAGCAAGTGATTGTTACTGAGAGCGCGCCAATCGCAGTTTGGTACCGCATTTGGCCCAGTTTGCGTTTACAGTGAGCAAAGGCCAGGCAGAGCCCGGGCCGAGCCTGGCCGAGCCCAAGCCACGACTACCTCCAGAGCTTGGCCAAATGCGCGGCCATTTTTGGTACCGCATTTGGCCTTTTGCGCATTTACAGTGAAAGAAAGGCCGGGCTCGGCCCGGGCCAAGCCCAGCCTTTTCACTCACTGTAAACGGGGTCTAAGGGAGATGAGTAAAAAAATGATGTCATACTGATACTATTCCCGTAATCATATTTTGGGCAATGCAGCAGCAGGAACAATAAAACGACTTTTCTTCCATTGATTACTCTTCTGCTTATTACTTCGATGAGTCTTCTCATGACAATTCTTTAAACATACCGACTACTGTGCTCATGATAAACGGTATTCTTCTGACTGCTCTTACACTGACTAATATTTCATGACTAGTCCTCTGACTACTTTTACACTGACTGCTCTTCTTATGTATAGCCTTCTGACTTCTCTTACACTGACTATGTTTTAACTGTCATTCTCTAAAAACACAAGTACATCTATGGGAGCAATTATATTTTGCAGTCTTGTACAAATGTGTACCTCAGTAGATTCAGAACTCTTACAGACTTGGGAGTGCCATAGAAAACAACGAAAACAACAGTAACAAACAAACAAACGAAGAAAAAAAAAGAAAACAAAACACATTTGGAGGGCCCTTATCCCTTTTGTATCTGTTCATCCACATGAGGTCAATCTTTGTAGTTTCACTTGAGACTCAACATTTACCCTGTGTCAGCTTCCTCTGAATCACCAATCGCTTTCCTCAGATGGTGGTAGGTGCAGGTGCATGAGATAATAGCCCCTGGATGTAAGCAAGGAAACATATACTTGAATGTTTCACAAATGTGTGTTCCAAAAAGGCCTACTGACCAAAATGCACAATGTAAAGGAGGTAATTTGGGATCATGTGATTCAGCATCACTTCTATACTCATGTGCAATCCTATGTTTCATGTCAAGCAGCAGGTATATCACTTTGTAATATCATGGAAAAAATATAAAATGTACGAGAAATTAACATGGAGAAACACAAAATGTATGAGAAATTAACATGGAGAACTACAAAATGTATGTTAAATTAACATTAGCACATATTTACTAAAAACTAATTCAAAATATCTTGCTCTATACTGTTACCCCACTGTCCCGTCTAGTATGGAATTCTGACCCAAATAATAAGACATAAAGGGTACATGGTTTAGTGTGACACTGAGAAGATAACATTATGGGGAGAAGTTTTTATGATAGCAATGGGCAATACTGTATACTCTCAAGGTAAAAACGCAAAATATGTTCTCTTACCAGACTGTGTCTTGGGCACTGTGATGTACAGCATCCTAGTCTTGGTCTCATCCTTGTTATCCCCTATGCTCTTCAGGACTGATGCCATTGTCTTTTGAGCGTGGTCACCACCACCACCCGTACCCGCTCCCATCTTCCGCTCGCTGCGTAGCATCACCTTCCTGTTGGTTGTCACGGCGATGAGCTGCACCTTGACGGTCCTCCCGCCTCTGACCTGGGTCAGTGTGTATCGGGTAGTGTCGTGGGAGAGGTAGATGGGAGTGTTGCCTTCAACAATGAGGCGGTAGCCCAGGAGGGTGCAGCGAAGGAGTTTGGATGGCGCCTTTGAATCTATGCAGCCCATGAGATAAAGATGATCACAATGCTAAAACACTGACATACTACTTCATGATAACAAATTTCTGCTTACAACAAAAATCATGGGAAGAAAGTGAAAAACTTACCTAACATTGAGCTTTTCATGAAATAGGAGCTCTTATTTTATACTGATGAAGTCCCTCTGCATCCAGATGTGTGAAAGAAAATAGGTATGTGGCAATGCTTGATTAATAATGGTATATTGTAAAACGTCTTCAAAGAGCAATGCTAACACTGAAGAGACTACCCTGGGTTTATAAACAATGTATGTTCATGAGTAGAGGTAATTATTATCATTATGATTAATACGTTAACTTATATCATTAATTCCATTATTCATAATGTTTGTATCAGCCTTTAGCAGACAGTCTCCAATTCATGTAAAAAGCACTGAAAGACTACATTATCAACCACATCACTTCTTCTATGTAATTTATACTAAAATCATAGATTCTCTTACCTTTATTGTCTGATTTCAAAGCAAGCTGTGGCCTTGTCCATCTCAGATCGATGTGGTAGGAGCTGAATCCTGCAATGCGAAGATTGGGAGCTTGAATCCTGCAAGGCAGTCGGACTGTGATGGGATCAGATTCCAGGATCACATTCATTAGCATCTGTCTGCCTCCATTCTGCTTGGTCCCCGACGCATCGGGCTTCATGTACGCCTTGACCTGAATCTCGTAGCTCCTGCCTGGCGTGAGATTGCGGAGCTTGGCATGGGAGTGGGTGTGGCCGACCTCCACGCTTCCTTCCATTGAATCCTCTGAGGCGGTCTCGCCCCCGTCTGGGGTAACATCCTCCCACTCTACCATATAGCTACCAAGAGTGTATCCACCCCAGGCTGGCGGTCTCCATCCCACCGTCAACCAGTCCACTCCGGAGTCAGTGCATCGCAGTCCCGACGGCGGAGAGTTGGCGTGGGTCCGGGCTTGAATGCTGACGTACGGCAGCCACTGGGAGCTCACTTCTGACCAGACTTCACTCCAAGACCTTGGAAGATCGTGGGCCTTGTGCAGCGGGTGAGAGTCGGGAAGCTGATCGAAGAAGTCATCGGTGACAGCTACGAGATGGATAGTATACTCCTTGCCCTGCACAAGGTCATTGATGGTAGCCTCGGTGGCATCAGGCAAGAGGTCAACGCAGTGAATAGTCTCACCTGAGGCATCACTCTCTCCCTTCCCTACCAGCGTAACATACATCTTCAGTCCTTTGAGAAACAAATAATACGATACAAAAAAAAAAAATTATACCTCTAGAAGGGCATTCATTTTACATGGGCTGATTTACAATGGTACACAAGAGGAATAATTCACAATATCATCTAACAATTTCCATGACCTCTACAAAGAGAGAGATTAGAAATGCTTTAACCCCTAAAAACAAGTGATTTACCAAATTTCATTTCGCTAGTAAAAATAGTGTGTTGTTGGCTCACTTATAATTCATAAATCCTGAGGTTGTGTGACAGATTGTTTCCTTATCATGTTGATGTCTGTGGTTGCTCCCCTTGCAGCTAATTTCCATGGCAAAGTTGCACCAACAGACTGCACCAAGTTTATGCCAATACTGTACTGTAGCAATCCTTTGCTGCATTTTTGTCCAAGCAATGATGGCAATACTTTACTGCCAAATGCATCTCTAAGGACAATAAGGACAATATTCAGGTGAATATATAGGGTAGACAGAAGAGGAATGTAAGAGTGGGCTAGTCTCTTTGCCAATCTGATATTGATATTACATTTTGACACGTGAATAGCATGCAATCATGGACGGAAATGCTATGGTGAGAGGATCCTTGCTACACAGGTTTATCTCACTACTGTGGGAGACGTTATTGAATCTATAGAAGATATGAAACTGTGACTGTAGACATGCTTTCAATCAACATGCACCAACCACACACAAATGGCAACATTCCACAAGACTCTTCCTTGTTCATTTACATGATCTAGATGAGATGTTACTCTATTTTCAGGGGAAAAAATAACAGCAACACAGTGACTATAAAGTTGATGTGATAAGGCCTCAATATTTTCTTTAATCCACTGATACATCATCATGCCACAGTTAAAAGCAGGAAGAGTGACTCCTTTGGAATGCTGTAGATTAGTTAGATTACCAAGATTAGTTAGTGTCCGACTGGCCAACATGATGAAATGCCAAAACTTCCTTTGCCATGGGAAGGCGTGCTCTTCACACGCACAGATACAATGAGCAGGGGACAGCCTTTTACCTAGTATTTCACTTCCATGCTCCACTGCGGGCTTCCATCTCAGCTCCACAGACTTGGGTCCAGCCGTGGTCACCTTCAGGTCAGAAGGGGGGTCAGGGGGCCTGGCCGTCTGGACGGTAATGGGGTCGGAGGCTGCCGTCACAAGGTAGGTATTCTGAAGTTCATCATCACCAAGGATGCCTTCATCTGAAGTTGGGAGAAGAAAGTATGACATATGGGTGGTGGATGACAGCCACACCTACCTTACTTGATTGTCAGTTTCCCACTTATACTGTGAAGATATCTATTTAGCTGTATGTTCAAACATTTTTAAACTGATGTCTCTCACTCCTAAATATCACAAATCATAATATCTGATGAACCATTCAGCAAGAACAGGAGGGAATTGTGTGTTTTAATTGATAAATACATTCCACTGAATCTGTGGTACATTCCAGTCTTCAAGTGAACAGGGAATATAGATTCTTTCACATATTCACAACGACAAATCATATCAGGCAGGTGACATACACTATGTCTAATGCAACATATAAACAAATTTGAATCTTAATTTGCAGACCACAAATATATGTGTTCAATGCAAATGGTAATGACAGTGCTTTTATGCGTCTAAAAGTTTAGAGAAATATGCAGTTCAACATCATTCTTTCATTTTTTTTTTTGTTCCATTCTGTTGTTGTTGTTGCATAATCTCTCAGCTTTTCTCTGATAGCACTCATAACTGATTTCAGGAGTGCCAAGAATCCCTGTAGTCTACCAGACTCACCTTCGTCATCATAGTATGTGCTCCATTTTCTTGCCTCCACTATGATGGTGTACGAGCATCCAGACTCTAAACCCTCAATAGGCAGGTTGTCATCTGAAATGGGCAATGTGATAAGCTGTGAGTACAGGTAATGTCTTGTAAAATATTGTAAGTGATTAGGACTGCCATGGTACAGTATATGACCTCTCATGTAGTCTGAGAGAAATTATGTTAGGGGTATAAGTATTCTTCAATTTTGTCTCCCTCTGTCCAAATGAAATCTGTATGACTGCAAATGCTGATCTACATTATTTTACTTAACAAACATGTCAGAGGAAAGGAACCAGCTTGAATCAAAAAGTTTTATTCCCACTGGTTCCTTTTTTGGACATGTTTGTCTACAAATTGATGAGATCACACACAAAGACATGATCATTCAATCTTTCAGATTTCCATGACACACTGAACAGAAGCAGTTATGTATTTTCTACACATTGAATGAAAGTTTCCGCGGTTTCCAAAACTCGAGATGGGTTTCACGAATAGTTAAACTATTTGATGTAAATGACAAGTTGTCAGTGTCAACATGGGGATATGGCTTACACAAGTCATGCAACCACAGAAGTCATACCTATAGACACACTTCCACTTCCATGGCCTCAATGATAAACAGGAAAAACTGTCATTAAAATGTGAATTATCCCAATCAAAAAACTGAAAAACAGAGAGATATTCTCCTACCACTGGTCTCCTGGCTAGACATTGTGTCCTCCTGATGATCAGTCTGCCACCATCTCACCATAAAGGAGTCTGGGTCTGTGTAGTGTGTCTTGTTTGGCTTCTTCCCTTTAGATACCATGAGTCATGAATATCAGTATTCAGATTATTCATATATAATACACACATATGGGTTGTGGACAATAACGATTGGTTGTGTGCAGCAAAGAATATTGCAATTCATCCAAGGATCATGGCATCGCAAGGAGTTACCTAATCTGCCAGATGCATAGGGTCTTGCATGATAGTGTAATATATCAAATGTAGGAGCGTTGTCGCTGCAAAACCAAGCTTCAACCACTACAGACATGAGGGAAAACTCCTTCATTGCTATTCCCAGAATTTTGTCCACCCCGACTGGTCATCACATCCTGTGGTCAGTTTACACACCCTACCTCCCTAGGAGCCTAACCTCTCCCATAAACATTTCTGGATAACTTGTCTCCCCATTGTCTACCAGTGCTAAGTTTCTCCCCCATCATCCCCATCATGTAAAATGTGAGTCACTGGTGTCAGTGACCCATGGATTGACAGTGGTCATTATTAACCTACACCTTTGTTTTATTGTAATCTGAATCCCTCTATTTTGAATATTTGAATATTGTAGATTAAGCCCCTCCTTCGAGTATAGATGTATTATAAAAGTGACCATGTGCTTTGGTCAAGAGTTCTCTCTTTCACCCTCTTCGGGTAAAGACACAAAGCGTTGGTCTCCCTTGCCATCCCTCTTTAGGGGCAATATATGGCCGTTTGATGGGGAGTACCTATTAATATATCATATTCCTGTAAAGCGTTATATCCTCTTGTGACTAAATAAAGAGCCTGGATTTGAATGCTTATATGAACTGGTCTCTTCTGTGTGCTGTCGAGAAACATTACCAATGTAACACCGCCAATCGTACGCCATCGAAGAAAAACAATAACGTTACAAAATAAAGGTGTTACAATAGCATTCACATGGAACAATGGAACATGCATGTACACTGTATGTGAGCTCTTTTTTCATGACAAACAATGTACATTGTAATGGCAAGAAGATACTAGTGTATGCCATGCAGTCTTTCATAATATCTACATACTGTATTTGAAACATACTGGCTTTCCACGTCATAAATCATGCTGATTTGAAACACACAGTCAACAAAAGGTATTTGTACACAGTTGAATGAAACCTTTTTATCAATATATCTACAACTTTTGCATGCTCACTATTCAAGTGGAATAGAAGCAATGTAATACTAACATTGTTTTTCTCATATCATCTTTCCATAGTGAATACAAACAATGCAACCATTATTATTATCACAGTGTGTTCAAACAAACATTCAACCATAGACTCTTGCCAGCCCAATGTGCTTTTTAATCTGATAAATATCCGGTAAATTCAACCTGCCTGATGCCTAAAATGATTACCTCTACGCCAGACAACCAGCATGGAGTGTCCTGTCACCAGTTCTGTCCAGACCTTGGTGGGCTGAGCCAAGAGACCGGTGTAGGCAACCTTCAGAGAGGGGCCAGGCTCACAGGTCGGGTACTGTTGGCGAAGATCATCACCTGCAACAGGGAGAATTGTGTGTGGATGGGTGAATTTCATGGGGCAACTCAAGATGTACAAACACCCTTAGGATTATTGATAGATTATTTGACAGTTATGACTTTTCCAACTCTTCTAGTCCATTCAAGGGGGGAAAAATGAACATTTGCAGCATGTCTAAAATTTCTGCATTGTGTAAATCATGCAGTATTCATCTTTTTCATTTTTTTCCTACATACAGATATATGCAGGAATTCTTTCATCCACAAAATCATCCATGAAGAAAACTTCACTGATAGTAGCCCAGTACAAAATATCAAGTTTGCATTTTTACAGTACCTCACACCACACAAGGAAAGTCTGTGCTATTTAGAAAATATAAAGAAACAAAAATAAAGATATGAGGGATTAAACTCACCTCCTGGCTCAAAGAGGTCATGAGAAACAGCCATAACTTGGACTGAGAGGGTGGTCCCTGGCTTCAGGGGAGATACAGTGCAGCGTGTGCTGTGGGGGTCCAGCAGGGGGCCGTGTGGAATCCCTTCTTGCAGTACAACAAAACCCTGCAGGTATACATGTATATCAGAATGTTTACATATAACATTCCTGTCCACGGTATAAAAGGGCTTGGCAACGGCACTATAATCCTGGAACAATATTAGCAATCATGCATTCTTTATGAGCTTATCCTTTTGAATCCCACGTATCATATTTGTTCAATAAGAACTTGCCAAACACTGTCCAGTCTAACTTCAGCAATAAAAAGCAATAAAAGCAATAACAAAGTTTTATTGGAAAATAAAAGCAAGTTTTGCTTTAGAAGGTATACTGTTGACTTGTAAATGCTTGCAGAATGGTTCATAATATATTTGCACATACCATGCTTGTCAGGGGTGATTCTGTTTATACTCTCCTGCAGAACCATATAATGAAAGCAAAGTCCACAAGTATCTGTAATCATGTTTCAAATATTTACTTTTCAAGTTTTATGAGTTTCTAAAAGAAAGATACACTAATGCAGCTGTTTGCGGGGGGGGGGGGGGGGGGGGGAGAAGCGATTTGGCATTACATGAAGCCCTTTAAAAACAAAAACTAGAATCTTTTAAATTGCTACACGCAGATTTTTTTTTTTTTTTTTTTTTGGGGGGGGGGTAAATTTTATTATTATCATTTTTTTTTTTTTACAAATACAAAATCATCAAACCTATGAGTTTATAAGACTTACTGTTAGGTGACACCCCTCATCCTGTTGAAGCCCCTCCCACATTATGTCCACACCTCCTGAGTGCATTCCTTCCAGTCTTGTTGAAGGAGAGGAAGGCGGGGCCTTGCCTGTGACTGACAATGTATTGCTGCGCCCACTCATCACACAGCAGAGAACTCTGCTTGAGTTGTGATTTGGTGGGAGGTTCTTCCAGCCTGCATAAGCCTGGAGATGACATTAACGTAAAAACAATGAGCTTCGACACGCACGAAAGCAAGAAGAGCAATTCTTTGTTACAGTCTAATGGAATTATACTGTCTGCACTTTAACTCAATGGCATTGTGCAGAATCCTAGCTGGGCAGTACAAACCATACCCCTTTGCCTATTAACACCTAGCATGCATTGTAACTAATGGATAGGATATTACCATACTCTGGTGACAAGTAGTTTAAGTGGGGAAAGGTACTACCAGTGCAGATAAGGAATTGGTCACCACCTCCACTGCATGTCTACAGTAATAGATGGTACCTGTGCAAAAAAGAAAAAAAAAGTCGTTTTATGATGCATTACAATGAGCAGATGAAATACCCAAGCGCACATCAAGGCCCTGTTCCAAATAACATTACAGAACCTGCAACAGTAAATGTGACCCTGCACCACAAAACCAACAAAAAGTCGCCAGACATGGATTTTTAGTCAAGGGCAGATTCTGAAAGAGCAGACTCTAAGCTTTAAAATGATGTATAACTCAATTCAAATGGACTCTCCTAACCAATATAAATATTGAAAAGAAAGCCCACACTCTGGAAAAGTTTGAACCGAGAAAAGAGGCTCTGAAGTACAGGGTCTATTCATGCCCTTAATCTTTACTAAGCCGTGCCACCTGTGCCATGAATGAGACAAAAACATGATGTAAACCACTGTAGCAACAATAAAGGGATTATCAGATTAAGCTGAAATTGAGCGTGCTCTGTTAACACATTCTGTCCATGATAAATGCCAACTTTCAAAGCAGTAGCATTATCCTTTCAAAAGTTATTAGAGTTGAAAATGAAGAGTGTGCATAGGATTTTCAAGAAATGAAAAATAACCTCCAAGAAAAACCTGACCACACCACTCTACCAAAAAAGGGGTCGTAGAAAAATTGCTGAAAACCGGCTTTCCCATTCAATTAATGATCCCAAACTCAAGAATAATGTAGAAGAAGAATAGATCTTTCAGAAAATATGGAAAACTCAAAATTGACTTTGATGACCCGTTTCACCTTTCTTGAGTCCTTACTTGAAATCAAGGGGTGCGACTTTTTGTTTTGTGACGCATGGTCACAAATATTTTGTGGAACCTTCTGTAGCAACTGAGGTAACAAGAGGCACCACCTCTCAAGATTTCTGCATGATATGATGGTAGTTTGCACATGTATGGTATGGCTAGACTTACAATGTACGTGCAAAGAGCATTGCTTGGTATCATTCTCTGAAGTGCTGACGATTTCTCTCACCTTCATGTATACGCTAATATCTCTGCCCTCCATGAGGTCTTCCAAGACATACTGACACTGAGACTGCCTGTCTAGGTCACTCATCTCAATCTCAGCTCTCTGCTTCTTATCAGTGTAGATGCTGTGTAAAGGACGAAGCACACATTGAGTGCATGTGGTACGATGCAAAGTCAATCATTCCACAGGTTCACGATGGTTGAGAATATCCAAGCAGTATGAATATGCGTATGTAACATAGTTAACAAATTTCCTGGGTTCACAGAACTGCAGTTTAATTATAGTAGAAAATCAAAGGATGTACTGTGTCTGGTTGAAGAGCAATATTTGGAAATCTATGACTCCATATTGATATTTCATATCTCCACTCAGAATCTTATAGATGTAATTTGATTTGAAGTCATTTGTTTTGCAAGTGATCACAAACGAAGTACTAATACTTTAAGCATGCAACCACACGACTGAAGACTTAAAGTTCCCTCCAAAGGAGAAGCCAGTGAGGATAAAGTGCCTTGCCTAGGGGCACAACCCCTGCAGCAAATGGGACTAGAACCAGGGACTTTGTGATTGACAGTGCCTGGTCTTCTCTTATTTCATTATTTAAATTTTTCCTTTACTTCCAGGGTTATGATTATCATAAGTATCAAATGTCAATTCATCTAAACTGATTCAACATTAAGATAAAATCAGACTGTCTCTCTGATGTGGTTGTTGAGCACCAGTGTAAAAAAAAAAAAAAAAAAAAAATTCTTGAAGGACGGGGTGTGTCTTACATGTAGCCAGCCAGGTGTTTGGCTTTCTGTTTCTGCCACGTGATTGTGGCTGAATGGAGACTACTGGACTGCTTGATGGCGATAGAAGGTGTGTCTGGAACCCGGGGACAGACCACCGTGATGCTGTTGGAGCACTTCCTGGGACCCCCAATGGAGGTGACTGTTGCCACGCTCAGAGTGCTCTTAGAGCCTATACAGACAAGGGACCAGAACAGGGAGATGAAATGAGAATTCTGGTCTCACCACTGACACTTAAAGAAATTTCCAGTCATAACAAGTCATGACATAATGTCTTAAAAGCTGGTACTTTGAAAATCTTTTCGGAAAACTTGGCAAAGACCATAACCTGACTTTCCACAACAATAATCACAATCCTTTTCTCATTTATGACCTTTTATTTAGTCTGATACATGCACATTCTAGGCTTCTTCAAGCAGAACCCCCCCCCCCCCATCACTCTAAATGATATAGACATGGCACAGAAAGCTATTACAAACATACCAAACTTGACACAACACTGGGTACTCTCTATACACAAAATTGAAACCGTAGAGAGGTACAGATGTTTATTTTTTTACTGTTGCTTTCAGAGATATGCACAAACAAGTCATAAGGACGTAAGTCCATGATGGTGAGTGCCATCCTCACCTGGTTTCAAATCTTGAATGGTTTTCTCTGTGATGCCATAGGGCACCATTTTCCCCAGGGGTTTGCCGTTCCTCAGCACAGTGTATCCCAACACCTCGATGTCCTCATGGCAGCGGCCGGGCTCCCAGGACACCATCGCTTCCTGCACCCCCACCGACACCAGGGAGAGTCTGGGGGGTACAGGGTGCCCTCCTGTAGTAACAGCCATCCAGATTGAGGTGGACTTGCTCAGTTTCTTCTTGCCGTCCGGGTGCTTGAGGACTACAGCGACACTGACTCTGTCACATTGTGTGAACGTATTGAGTGAGAAGCATAAAAGTATGAAGTGAGATGCCCAGAAATGAAGTAGCAAACAATATGAGAATGGTGTACACTATGACAACAAAAGACTAATATGCTGCTGCCAAGCTTTTCTCACCCCAGAGGCAAAGTAAATGCTAGTCGAGAAGAGACACAACAATGCGAATCATTTTCCTTCAACTCCAATGAATTTCCATTAGAAAAAAAAAACAGCACAGCGCAACACGATAGTGTTGTTAAAAAGACTAACCAGCCTCCAGCATGTTGACAATGTATATATATCATGCATCACTTCATTGCAATAAACCAAAGATCTACGGAATACAGGTTGCCAGCTGTTATTTCATTTTTCTGTTATCACTTTCCACACAGCCAGCATAATTTGGTATAAGCACCATGGAAGTTTGTATTACTTTGTATTACAATCATTCAACATGAGCATCATGACATACAATTATCGCAAACACGAATGTTGTCTACAGGGTAGTGAAAGACACAATTAACTTTCAACTGAGTAGATTTCAGAAATGGTATTGTGCTCTACAAAACAATTTATCACCTTCTCTTGTTCAAAAACAACAGCTATATCACAAGTATGAAATCATACAAAAATGTACAAACTGCATTCAAAAACTTTACAATTTTCAAAAAGACACAATTTCATCTGAAAAGAAATCAAAGACAGAAACATAAAATTGCCAATTAATCACATACAACCTTGCCTTATCTCCACTGCAGATCAAACATCTACCAAAATGTCAGTGATAAAAAAAACCCCTGAAGTTACTAATAAACACTATGACATACTTTTTGCTCTTTGTGATATAGATGGAGCAGCGGAAAGAATGTAACTTGTTCCTCAAGCTGGAAAACTTACAAAAAAGTATTATCTGTGTCAGAAAATGTCAATACTCCCAATACAGTTATGTTTCATTTTAGTGAAAAAATGAGGAAACAATAAAATATGGTCTTTTTCAAAACACACTGTCATCATCAAAACGTCATGTAAAACACAACTTCATGATGATAGATATATCTGCACTCTTTATCAAAAAAACTCCCCCCAAAACAAATGGACAAATGCTGCAAAGTCAACTTCACGAAGATGGATATATATGCACTCTTTATAAAAAAAAAAAAAAACTCCCCCCAAAACAAATGGACAAATGTCCCAAAACTCACCGGTACTGAGAACTCTCACACAGTCCACGGTTAACGACGAGCTGTGTCCCCCGCCCTGCATTCCAATAATGTTTGCTGCTGCTTTGACCATCAGCTGAGCTTGTCTCATGCCTGTGAATTGAAAAAAAGAATACATTCATCACATACAATAGCAACAGAAAAAAACCAAATGTGTTGAAAGGCAACTGCAACGATTTCTGTCAAGAAGAATATAAAATGCTTCTACCTTGGACTAGACTTGCAGCTTCAAACAGCATTATAACCAACTACAGGAAAAGGAAAGGAATATTACAACTGTAACAGAGTCAAGAGAAGCATTTTACATTGAAAACATTATAAGTTTTTATATGGGACTTAGACCTTGGTACATCATATGAATGAATAGACCTCTAAAAGATTCACAGACATTTTTTAAGGGTAGAAAGTCTTTGAGTTGCAATCACCTTGCATGGCTGTTGACGTCCTGGTTGATGAAGTCGATCCCTTCCAAGCAGACCAGATAGTGATGGAGACGGGGGTGGGGTCTGGTGGAACCTTTGTCCTGCCCCGCCCCGGTGTCTGTATCCGGGTGGTTCCAGTGGATGTGGAGCTCGGGATGATTGGCGGTGCTTCGCACACTCCTGAGTGTTGGTGTGAGGCCTTCCTGCTCGCCATTCATGGTAAGGGATAAAATTTAAAATATGATGAATTCAAATCCACAAACATGCGCTATATGAATGTATCAAAGAACATGATTCTTCAACCTTGAAAGAATGCAGAATACAACGAAATATTCATGGCAACAATGAACATGCAAGTGCATTAAAGAGATGTGAGTAGATAAAGAGGGCAAAAAGAAAAAGAGGACCTAAATGGTACTTATGATAGCTGCCCCCATGGCACAATGTTTTTGTTTGATAGGTGGGTGTGATTTGGTAGCTACATACACAGTGAGTTCACACTGGACAGGCTTATGATATCAACATGCGGTTCTGCACGTCATGTTACATGCACCCAAGTCATATGAAATTGCAACAGTGAGTACACCTAGTATTAAAGCCTTCTTTATTATTTCACTTTTAAAAGTACATGTATAGATGATATCTGGGTTTTTGTTTTTTTTCTGTTGTTCTTATATGTGCGCTTAGAACTGCAGTTGAATATTTGCAAATCAAATGACAATTTTGAATACATTAATTTCTATGACAGTGACAACAGTGCATAAGTAACTAATTTTTCGTGCTTGGCGGGGTAAGAATAGTTTCGCATGTTTTTAATTCAGTGGAATCAAGACTTCAACAGTTGGAACATAGGGCAAGCAAAAATATTAGCATGCTTTTATTTTCCCACTAGTGTCTGGTTGCACAAAATGCACCAAAAATATGAACACTGCAAAAATGACCACTTTTACAGTATATATAACAACAAAATACAAATGTAAAATTTCACACAGGACTCTTTGCTTTGCTATGAAAACATTTCAACAATTTTCTTAGAGAAAAGAGGAACTGTAAGAGCACCACAAAGAGAGTTGGTGAATGTTTTTATGTTCATTGTATGCAATGAATAATGTAAGTGAAATGCTGTTGCCTGCTTGTTGACATGACAGTCTACTGCACACCGACAATGAATTAATCTAAAAACGTATTATCAATGCTTCTTGTTGTGTCACCACATGAGGTGTGTAATTTTGGGAAAAGTCGGTCGGCAAGCTTAGGGCAACTTGGGGTTTAAAGAAGAACACACAGCACAGTAACTTGCATAGAGAGCTAGTCACCTTCACCTATCACTCAACACATAATAATGCTTCTTAACACAACTCCAAGCAGCAGTAAAGGAAACAGTTAGTGTATGCGTTATTTGAAAACATTGCAACAACAAAGAATAAACCAGCTCACCTTGTATCTTATTTGCCCTTTTCCAAGCACCTCATTGACCACTACGGCATGATCAGCCTCACACCCAGCCTCAGCAAGCACTGCACCATCACCATTAGTCGCATTTGCATTAAGTTGTGAGACAACTCTATCTTGAGCTTTGTCCGAAGTCTGAGCACTGTCAGACAATGCTCCTTTATGTGCGGGACTAGCATTGACAAGGTTGCAGTTTTCATCATGCAAAGCGCTAGCATTGGGCATGGAGGAAAGCTTTTCATGCAAGGGTGAGGACACATGCAAAGCTTGGGTGGGGCTCTGAGCAGCCAGTGACACTTCCCCTTCATGAATATCATCACCCCTTAACTGATCTTCACCATCCTCGATTCCTTTCTTGTCATCTTCCTCCTCCATGCACGCTCTTGGCAAAGGATTGGCAATTTCAGATGGATTTCCTGATTTAGCTTCTGACTCCACTGCTTCTGATGATAATAATGATGGCATGTGCTGCACTCGCTGCTCTGCATCTGGTTCCTTGTTGGCTTCACCATCATGACTCTCATCTTCGAAGTCATCCTCATACTTCTCTGAACCCCCTGCATCAGGTTCACAGTCTTGTTCAGCATCTTCTTCCTCTTTGGAAGAGGCATCACCCTCGGCAACGGAGGTAGCACCATCACTGGTTGTTGGCAGACCAATGGAAGGAGCACCTGAATCTGGATGCTCATCTGGTTTGATGGAATCAAGTGGAAGACTTGTAATATTTGGCTTGGTAGCAGGGTGGTGCTGTGTGAGATGGTCTCGGCCATTGAGAAGTATTTCTTGTTCTTGGTCAGGTTTCACTTGTTTGCTGTCAACACTTGCTGTTGTCATGGCAACTGATTCAGGAAGCAGACTGGATGATGCACTTCTGGCAAGAAGGTCTTCCCCAACAGGTTCATCTTGGGGAGGTTGATCTTCTGGAGCCACTGACTCATTTACACCATTGTGGTGGGAAGTAAAGGTTGATGGTACTGTATCTCCAGATTTCACTGGTGTTGGGTTTTGGATGCTGGTCTCCCCATCCTTGTCACCTCTTTCACTAGGCATGCCAGCATGAGGGGCAGGGGCAGGGGCAGTAGGAAGATCACAAGCATCATCATACGCTGGAGGAGCAGGTAAGTCTTCATCATCAGCATCATTGTCCATCTCCAAAGGCTGTGTCCCATCTTGTTGACCATCAGAAATCTCTGGAGCCACTGAGTTTTTGATACCATTGTGGTGGGCGGCATCATTTGATGGCACTATATCTCTTATTTTCCCTGGTGCTGGGTTTTGGTTGCTTGTCTCCCCATTGTGGTCATCCCTTTCACCAGGCATGCCAGCTGCAAAGACAGGGGTGGTAGGAAGATCGCATGCATCACCATAGGATGGAGGAGCAGGTAAGTCTTCATCAGCAGCATTATTGACCACTTCCCCAGGCTGTGTCACACCTTGTTCCTCTTCAGGTACCTCTACATTGGAGCGGACTCCAGGAGGCATGACAGAAGTCGATGCAGTGACATCCTCGTCTCTGGTGGTTTGTCCATATGGTGCAGCATCTTCACCTGCTGTTGGCAGCACACCACTATCCTTGTCTGGTGCAGTGTCTGGGGCCCTGTGGACACTATCATCCATGTTGCTAGCTTGTGGGTCAGGATTAGCTGAGGGAACATTGGTTTCATCAGGTTGTCGAGAAAGTAAGCTTTCATCAGCTCTGTCTTGGCTTTTGAATTCCCCTTGGTGTGGAGGATTGCCTGTGAGCTGCTGCTGGGAAGTATCCTTCAATGGAGTTAACTCTTCTTCTGCTCCAGCTGCTAGCCCTCTTTCTTCCTTTTCATGACTCCGTTGTAGAAGTGGGGGGACATCACCACCCTCAACTTCTCTAGCATTTTCTCCAACAGGTGAGATATCCTCATGACATACTGCACTACTTCCTTCTGGATGTGAAACGTCAGTAGAGGGTAGTGTAGCGGTGGCATCACCATGAGCTTGGAGAACTGATGTATCATTATTGGGTCCTATCATCACCTCCTGTTCTCCCGTCGCTCGGTCACCACCAGGTACTCCAGTGCCTTTGGCAGTTAAGGTGGCATCGACTGCATCATTTGCATGTGGGACGGATGATGTTGCTTCACTGGTAGCCGGGGTCATCCTCTTCTGCTCGCCTTCCTGTGAATCATCCTCTGGCTGTTCATCACTGCTCATTCTTGATGTGACCCCAGAGGCATCCTCTCCTGCAGGGCTTGGAGTTTCCAGTCCTGCATCCTGGCTCTCACCACCCTGTGCACCATCTGAAGCTCCCGCTCCATTACCCTTGGCCTGTTCAGCGGTACTGTGTGAGCTACTTGAAGCCATGCTGGGGCTTTTGGGAGGGTTGCATGCAGCAGCAGGAAGGGAAGGAGAGGATTTATTTCCTACCTCATTTTCATCTGCTTCGACCTCACCCATCGACTTTTCACCACCTCTCTGACTGCCACTATCTTCTGGAAGACTCTGGAAACTGTGGTGAACAGAAGAGACACAAAAGTTGAAAAATAAACTCAGATATGCCTTCTACATCACTGAAGGTATATTGTACATTTTTCAGCCCACAAATTTTTAACCTCATTAAGTAGTGGTACTTACGGGTGCGTTCGAGTGCTCTAAAGCGAACCAAAGCCAACTGAACCAAAGCATTCCGTTACGAACTATGCCAGTTTTTGAGCGTTCGAGCGCTCTGTGGAGAAAGCGTACCTCACAAGTTATTTTTAGAAAAGGTCACGCTTGTTGGTAGCAAGAATGTCATTCACCTGGCGCTTGAACTACTTACAGCTGTCCCGAACAAAGAGAATGATGTCCTTCCATTGTGACGTATGCGCATGATACGCGCATGCTTTACGAAGAACTTTTGGTACTCTTTGGTACGCTTTTGGAGCACATCGGGAAGTGGTCCACTTTTGGCTCAGCACAATATAGTACGGTACACTTTAGGAGCGTTCGAGCGCTCCTCTGCAGCAGGTACGGTACGGTACAATTCGCTTAAGGAGAGCGCTCGAACGTACCCTTTGTCAGTAGTAAACTATGAAAGACTGTCCTGGGGGTAATTTTGTAACCAACAACTTGGCAACTCTGAATTTTACTGCACATTGTATACAGTATAAGATTTTTCACACTATCCTATGAACTAACAAAGAACAGTAAAAATCACGATAATATACACAATATACACAATGTACAACACTAAAACCACACACACACACACACACACACACATGAACGGTTTCTGGGACAAGATGATGTGGGTCAAAGTAGATTTCAAGAGCATTACCCGTCAGAATTTCTGCTGACAGTGCTGTTGACATCCATGTTAATCTTGGCTGGACTGACTGAGGAGGGACTCAGGGCACAGTCCTCTACTGTTGCTGACTCCAGACTCTCTGAGGCTTCCTTGGAAACATTCTCCTCATCCACCGACACTTCTGGCAGCAGCCTAGCATCTGGCCCTTAAGACCAAGACACAAATATATCCATTATCAGCCCCAAAACACTATCAATTTGGGGGAAACTTAGCGGTACTGTAAAAACCACAAGCATTTGCCAAATGGGTTGACAGCCTTTTTTGCTTCATGAATCTTTCACAAAATGGCACAAAAAAATAGACAAAACCTTTTAAATGCATTTTACTCTGACAAATCTTAGTTCCTTGCAATATCTGCGAAAGTTTCACGGATGTGGAAATATCTGGTCCTATGGTATAAGTAACCTAAGATAGAGAACAGAAATCTCTTAACTTTGCTTTTGTTTCATGACCGTCTTGATGAAGGTATATTAATGATAATGTGAGAAACCCGTCTCACAATGAGATAATCCCATTAACCATCAGAGAGAAAGTCCAGCATGAGAAGTGTCATGATTATGTGACTGACACATCTGTCTGAGAGGAAGGCTGAAAGGTTTTTATCAGGACTCTCCACGAGTTACTATATAACCAGAAACATTCGCAGCACGGAACTTTCGGGAATTGCCACTGGCATTCAATGCTTTTTATGTAGACACATGCTGTCACGTGCATTTTACTTTCGCGAATCATGGCTCCTTGCAAAATTCACAAAAGTTTCATTCTGATGTAAATCTTTCTGGTTTTACAGTATATTTCACACTGTTTACCTCCCCATCTCATGACTCTCAACTCTCTATGCAGCCGGTCAGAGAGTGAGCATCCTCACCTGGTGGGGAGAGAGATCCCTCGAGGACCTGGAGATACGGCAGACCAACAAGTTTTCCAGACTTAGGAACAGTCATGTGGTCCACATAGAGAGGCATGCTGATGTCAAGGTCATTGGACAGCAACCCAGTCTGGTCAGTTCCTTTAGCTTGGTCAAACAATCAAACAAGAATTAGAAGGGGGAAAAAGAATATATGTATCTAATTTACAGCTTTTTAAGTAATTAACAATGTCTCTTCTTTGCTTTTTCTTAAGGGGGGGGGGGGTATTTTGTGGAACATTTAACTACATATCACCTTTCAACACCACTATCAAACTTTTCAAGGTCCTTTGGGCAAAACAAAAGTTAAACCATCTTGGTTATGGTAAATGTGAATTCAGAGGACTATTTTCTCTAAAAATGACTGAAAACATATTTAGAGGTGTTATATTGCAACAGTTAAAGGTTGTAATTCCAAATATCGATGGTGCATACATTTGTATTTCTTTTTCAGTGATGAATGGATGTATCATATACTTACTTCATGTAATTGTAAATTGGCAATCAAACACGCACAAACAAACAAACAAAATATACATGTGACAATTCAGCTAACACAAAGTGTATATATCAAAACAGCCTGCAGATGTTTGCTGCTGACAATCTTCAGAATAACTGTTCATATAAAGTGATGCTAAAACTTTGAGAGATGAAATGTGATAATAAATGGCAATCTCCCTGTTAAGCATCCGTAACTGTAGGCATGCCTTACAACATTGCCCGTATTCACAAAACTTGCGTCTCAGGGTATGAGTACAAAAGGCAGTATTTACCTGGTTCAGAGGGCAGGGCAAGGAGATGAACTCTTAAAGGCCGATCTGGTAAGCAGTCAGTAACAATAACTCTGCATTCTTTCTCATTACCAGTATGGAGGAGCTGCAAGAGCAAAAGTACCACAAATTTTTGAGACAGCGATGTTAATATTACTACAACAAGCATAGGAATCGAAGAACTCCACTGGCATGTCTATAAGATGGACCGTTACATGAGACCACTGTGCCAAAAATATTGTGCATTATTCAAATTTTCTTGCTTATCAAATTCTCCTCTTCGTGATTCAGAATATGGAAGTGGGATGCAAATGAGTGCAAATTAACGGCAAGGTTTCAAGATTTTCATGTCAGTTCAGTCTGTATGGAAACAATGACGACAAACAATCATACTGCATTCACTTAATTGTATCCAAAAACTGAAAACGACCTTTAAATGGCTTCATTCTGTTCACTGGCAAATGTTACCAAATGACATGTGTGAAAGCCAAAGAGCAATGGTGGATCTCCACCTCTATTAAACCTTTGCTAAATGGGGAGAAAGCAAGATTTAATATAGGTTTCAAAAGAAAGAAAAGATAACAAACAAAAAGTATCCCATATGAATATTTATGAGTACCTCTTCTTTGTGCTGGACACCATTTACATAGAGCTGATACTTGAATCCAGGCTGTGGGAGGGGTGACCAAACCACGGGTAGCTGGTGAGGGATGTCGGTGATCTCACATGACAAAATGGGGCCTCCTTGATCGGAGACTAGCGGACAGTCAAACCTCTGAAAGGAAAAGAGAATTGTCATGAAACCTGGACCATTGATAATTTTTTTAATTCATTTTTTGTATCATTTTCTTTGAGCACATATCACAAGAGATGCAAGTCATAATTATCTTCACACAAGTGTGGCACAACAAGGGTAGAACGAAGCTTAATTTTGATCAGAGTAGTTATAAGTTGTACTAAGATTAGTATTAAGATTCTATCAGAGTAACTTCATTTGATCACAGTCTTGCAATACCTCATTGCTGTTCTACAACACAAGTTATGAACAGTAATACGAGCAACCAGATGTAAGTTGTCCATACAGAATAAGTCATCAATTTGAAATGGCAACTGCAATAGATGTACATGTTGTACCTGATTGACAAATTGCCCTACATTGACGTAAGTAAACACTGAATTGATCGAGTACAAACACCCATGATTTCTTTTATCATGGCTACTACTAAAACACTGATTAATTCAGTGCCTATTTACATTGATCTAGGGCAATTTGTCAATCAGTTGCATAAAAACATCTCAACGGAAGAATTTCATGAATTTGAATAATCATGCAGCACCCGCTGCATGCTACATGTATAAGGATTTGAACCAGCACTTGCTGTCGGCGGAAGCTCGGCTGTCTTTGAGATTTTGAGATTTAAGAATGTCCTATTCTGCTCTGAGGTTGCATTTCTTTGTATCTTACCAATTTGACAGATCCCTGAGGCAAGAGAGATGCAGAGGTTGGCATGGCAACCACACAAATCAAGTAGGAGACTCCACCAACCAATCCAGTGATGCGAACACTATGGCAGGGTGGCACCAGGTTGTTATGGTAACACACGTCATTGACATATATCTGGAAGTGAAAATAAAAACCATATGTATGACGTGTAACCTCACACATATGCAGTATGATCCTTATTCAACATATTTCTAGAACTTGGCTTTGAAAAAATAAGAAGATATTTCTTTGCACAGTATAGACTCACTGCTCATTATCTCAATGTATAAATCTTGAATTAGACAATCAGGCTACCTCAACAACAGAAAATAATAAATAACCTTGCCATAGTTTGAGTACATGTAATAGATCTCTGAGAATTTGTGTGGATGTGGCATTCCCAATGTCCTGCAATATCCAATAATGGTCTCTATCCAGACACACTGCATTTACAAGCCTGCTATTAAATGAGTGATGTAAGTTGAGAATTTAGACTTGAGTCCTTATTAACATAAGGAACCTGCTGTGCATGGGATATTGGCATACAGACACATATACACAGTCACACAAATCATTCTAAAAACAGAAATATGAAATTGATTATACTCCTTAATCTCTAATGCTGGGGGCATTTGGAACAGGAGCAGATGCAATGTAGCATATAAAAATGCAGCAAAGCATACATTGTACATTTATTTCAAAGGCACAGAATTCTTTAACATATGGTAAAAAAATCAAATGTAAATGCATATGTACTGTCTTGACAAATCTTACGTAAGTGCCAATGTGCAATTCTGTAAACCATAAGCACTTGCCTGAAAGAGTGAGTCAGAGATGGTGCAAAAAAAAAAAAAAAGTATTTAGGAAAAATGGAACCTTTGCATTTTTTGTTTTCTTTAGACTGGTTACAGCAAGGGAGCCAATGAAGGAGACATTAACACATGTATGCATGCACACATCACATACAATAAGGTTTCCTCACAGCCAGCCTTACCTGATATGCCTCCACCAAGTGAGAGTGGTCAGCGTGCGGTAGATCCCAGTAGAGCTCTACAGTATTGGTGTTGTAGATCCACCCTCTCACCATCGGTACACACTGCCACCATCTCCACTGGGTAGTCTGCAAGTAGAAAGAGGAGGATATTGTTCCGCTTCAGTCGTGACTTCCAATTTCACAACTAGCCAGAAAGACACCAAACAAACAAAAAAACACCCTCGCTCATGACTGCCAGAGGTGGAGACAGTTGGTGAATGAGGTCGACAGTGCAGTGCCCCTATGACCCTGCAAGGGTCAAGGGACCAAGGCAAGGCAAGGCAAGGCATGACCTATACTGGGCTGTCCACAAAGGGTACAGCAAAATCGCTGCTCAATTTCTGCCATTTTATTCATGATAATTATTATGTGCTTTATAAATGTGAATTTAATAATTATTATTGTTATTATTGATGCCAAAACATCAATCTACGCGAGGAAGGGGGAGAGAGTGCTGTTCTTCTTCTGTCAGAATTTCCACCAGAAAGTCTACAAAGGAGTAGGGAAGAACAGTGATCCAATCCCTGCCATCCAGATAGAGCATATACAGATACAGATACAGATACAGATATTTTTATTAGTCTTTCTTCCAACAAAAAAGATAATCATTTTCCAGGTGAAAAGATACAATACAAATTATACAAAGTACACTGTATACATAATTCAGACATGAAAAAATAACTACAACAATATAACTTAGCAGTCGCACATAATATACAATCCACGTAAATTTAAAACACAATTAAAATATCTTCACAATCATAATACAGAGTAACCAGGAAGAGAGACTAATAAGAGATAAAAAGATAGAGAGAGAAAGAAATAAGAAAGAGAGTGGGGGAGAAAGAAATAAGAAAGAGAGTGAGGGAGAAAGAAAAAAGGCAGACACCCAACTAGAAGTGGTAAAAAGAAAGGAAAAGTCTGATATACAGAAAAGAAAAGAAAAGGGACATCATTTATGCACTGCACTGTGTTTAAATTAAATTACAAGAAAGAAATACATATATACAAAGACTGCACTGGGAAAGACACAAAGACAACCTGTCGATAGTGCCCTAGTTAAGGACACATGCTGGAATGCAGTGTTCAGGAGTAGACAATGCAAGTGTTCCAACACAGTATTGCCCAATATCATCATCACTTTAGCCTCTGTCCGCAGAGAAAGTTACAAAACATGAGACATTTTTTCTCATGGCAAACAATTATGTCATTCTCTGCGGGAATTTAGGGTTTGCCACTGAAGCTGTTAGAAGCCACAAACTGGCATGTGTATGAAACGTCTGTGGGGATTTCAGAATTCAGTATGAAACAAGTGAAGTGTGTGTGGTCACAATGTAAGGCATCATATGTCATGCCAAAAACACTTAAGTGAAAATATCAAACTGATTGATATAAGGTTGATAAAAGGGCATTAGGCACATACTTCCTTGTTTTTGTTCCCCCACCCCCCCTCTCTATCTTTTTATTTTCTACAAGTTCCTGGTATTTCTGATACTGATGTTCTGGTTTCATGCTGCAAAGACTGCGGCAAGCCTTTTTTTAACACAAATACATTTTAACAAACACACAAAACAATGTCACATTGACACAATGCATGGCATTGAAAATATTGATAGAAAATGCAAATGCTTCAATTGAATTATCAGAAGACATGATTGGAAGTCTTGCCAAATGAGACCAGCAGACATTAAAATGAGACACTGGTGTTGTGCATTAACCCTTCTTATGCCAATGAGTGTTATGTGCACAAATTTCACACACAAACCAATCGATAGTAAATTAATGTGGCATGCAAAGGCTTAAAAAAGAAAGACCCTCTCTATTGACGGATGATAAACTGAGGATGCTGGAACTTACAGGACCGGGGGTTTCCTGCACCTGTTGCTCATTGAAATCCTCTGTCGCCATGGAAACTGCATCATCTTCATCACCATCATCCGATTCTCCAGATTCTCCTTCTAACACCCAATATCTCCTGCATTTAAGAAGGGAATAATCGCATGACACGTTCCATTTCAAGCATAACATATGCCCGCTTAGGAGTTACTTTGTCAGTGGTCAGTAGCTAAGAATAGCAAACATACACACTGACTTCTCCATCACTTTTAATTCAATCAATGTACGTTTTAACTCTGGATTCCAGTGGTGAATCAAAACACATGATACTATATTCTCATATCAGAATTTGTCCTTATTTGTGATTAAAAAAACAACAACATATCTTAAATGATGTAGAATTCACTACTGGTTAAAGAAAGCAATAGGAAAATATACCTTGTGAACCATGTTTGAACACATTCCCATAAAATAGACTAGTACCGATAAGTCTACAAATTTCCTAGTTAAGCTCATTGAAGGGAAACGGTTGACATACAATGTACTTACAGCAGTTTTCATCAACACAATGTGGAGGACATAGCTTCTTTACTATCGATTTCTTACCTGGAAGTAAAGACTTCACTTGGGAGGGCGCTTCTGCTGTGCGCCACTGCTCTTATGATGTGTAGCCCTGATCGCTTCAAGACAATGCCTTGCTCTGGCTTCAGTATCTGGTTACATGGGCACACAAAATCAAATAGTCACACAAAAGCTTTCTGTGCAATGGCAGAAGAATTTTCATTCAGTCATTGACATATCAGCTTGTGCAACTTACCCGCCTTTTTGCATATTCCTTTATCTGAAGTTATTTATGACCAGATTACAATCACAAACTTTCAATCACTGAACAATGACTCTAATCTATCTGCATACGAATGATAGGAATATGGATATTAATATAAGGGAGAATTGATTTGCTTGCCTATGCCAAGTTGTTTGACAGATGCTATGTAACACTGACCCATTCAATACTGTGATTCTCTGTATGAATAAAGCATTTATATTTCTGTAATGTGCAGAATTCCTCACCCTTGTGCTTGGCCCATTGGGTTCAGGGATGGAACCATTCAGGGTGTAGTAGATGGTCATCTCTTCTTGACCTGCGGTCAAGTCGATTCGATGACCTCTCTGGACGACAGTCCCACTGTCGTTGTCCGAAGGGACAGGAGTACGAGTGACGGCATCTATCACGACAGAATACAGTGTAGCACCAACATATTATTATACACAGTTCTGGCATTTGAGGTACTGTGATGCAATATTATGTCAATGCAGTATCATATCAATACAGGGAATCAAAAGGGGACTAAATACATTTATAGTATACAGGATCAAACGGAGGAAGGAAGTTCAGCGCATTTTCAGCGCATTGGTAACAAAGTTCATGATCATAGTGTGGGCTATGCCACGAAAACAGCCAGTACTAACCTATTTCGGCTTGTAGCAGAGCTATTTGAAGAAATATATTGAAAAAAAAAATAGCTGTGGATACAAGGTTGCAAAAAGTAGGAGGATGAGCTATTAATCTTTTGCCATGAAGGTCTGTGTGAGGGTATATATGTCACTCATCATCATGTCATCACATATAATACAATTCCACCTTAATTGTAAGTGCAAGACGTTGGCAAAGGCAACTATGGCAACGACATAATACATTATTGGCTTATAAGGCGAATGGCCCACTAAAATGTGGACAAACAAGTGGACCTACCGGAATCGAGGACGTGGACCACACCCAGTTCATTCTTAGCTCCCTCTGACATGACGTGGTAGGTTCCTGCCGAGTCCCAGCAATGGGAGTAGCTACCAAGGGCCTCTGTCGGCCCGCTGGTGAAGCCTCCCTTGGAAGTGGGGATGATGGATACCGGCTGGAGGTCCACGTTGGGAGGGGTTACCAGGGAGATGTTGTGGAACTCCATGTTAGTTTCCTTCCAAGTCCACACCACTGTATGTCCCTTGGGTAGAAATTAATTTTCAATTTTACAATCAGTAAAGATACAGTCTTACCTTACTGTTTTACTATGGTCATTGACTGGTATATTACCTTTAATTACATTCACTAGTCTCTGGAAGGCGGGACTAATACATTAAGCAGTCATACGCACCTTCTTGTCATGCAAAAGGAAATGTTTATTCTTATTATTAAAAGCACCAATTTCCGATGAAGTCTGTTGGGTAATCAGTATCAATCAAATGTTGATATGAAATCATTGTTTAATGTAACTAAATAATATTCCCAGTTAGGGAGATCAAAGCAAATAGTTGGGTTTTGAAGATAACAACAAAATGTACATTCCACACATACTACACAAGAAACGAATCATCAAAAACATCATTGATTGTTGGTACAAATTGCTACTTTTACTATAGCCCCTGGCCAAATGCCCTCCTGCTTCTTTACGTGATGTCACCCAACCGATGGACGACAATGACAACTCACCTTCCTGATGTTGATGGAGTTTGGGGAAAACCCCTTCCTTGTCACTCTCACCACTGTCTCCTCCTTGGGCACACTCACAACCACGCTGCTCAAGACAGCCTTGCTGCTGTGTTCATACTGGGGACACGAAAAGACGACATCAGTCATTCAGAAATGGCTACACTATTGAACAGGATACCTACATGTACATATTGCTGTGTTCATACTGGGGACACGAAAAGACGACATCAGTCATTCAGAAATGGCTTCACTACTGAGCAGGATATCTACATGTACATGTATTAGAAAGAGTCTTATTGGTATATGAGCTACTTTATACCCTTAATGTGCTTTGTTCGCCAATTAGTCACTGGCTGGAGTGCTTTCTTCCCAGATTTGCACTGATGTCTGGAAAGTAATTGTCACTGACTACAGATTACCTAATCCCCTCAATTCTATTGTGTCGCCATGGCCTTTGTGTTAGACTGAGACACATTGCTACACTTGAGTGGGCTTCCTAACCAACAACTGGGGCAAGTTTAAATGGATTACTTTGAGTGCCTGGGCACAAAAAGGCTTAGAACACAGCTTCAGCTGGAAACCAAGCATCACCACAAGTACTGATGGGAAAAATACCAGAGTTTCTATTGTGATTTTTGAAGTGGTATCTCCAGAAACCAGGGCTTCTTAGTATTCTGCAAATGCCAGAGTCAGGAGTAGCTTTTATCAAGCTACTTTGTACATGGCCTGTGAAGTGACATACTTTTTTTTTTGTTTTTTTTTTTGTTTTTTTATGTGCATGATTGTACTGCATACACTTGTATCTCCTTTAAATTGTGTATCTACAAGACACATGCAGACAGGATCAGGTATGCATTGCTGGAAAATGCACAAATCAAAAAACAAAATGCACAATCATGGCATCCGGTCTTGAGTGGTACGCCACAAGGTACAGTGCTTGGCCCTCATCTGTTTTTACTGTATATTAATGACATCCAGAAAGAGGTCACCAGTACCACTAGGCTCTTCGCTGATGATTGTTTATTATATCGCCCAATTAAATCACCGAATGACATGAGTGATCTCCAAAAGGACCTCAATGTAATGGTCAAATGGTCTCACAGATGGGGCATGCAGTTTAATCCTACCAAATGTGAATTTATGCGTGTTACTAGACAGAGGTCTCCAGGTACAATGTAAAACATCCTACAACATCAGTGGTGTTACTCTCCAAGGAACTAAGGAGATCAAGTACCTAGGCATCAAATCCAAAACGACCTACGCTGGAATTGCCATACTCACTACTCAACCTCTAAAGCTGCGAGTGTATTGAACTTCCTCCGGCGTAATTTTCATCTTTGTTCATCCACTGTCAAGCAAAAATCATATTCTACCTTAGTAAGACCACACTTGGAATACGCTGTTGCCGCATGGGATCCTTACACTGACAAAAATATTTCATCCATCGAGAGAATCCAGAGACAAGCTGCACGTTTTGTCACCAACACCTACAGCAAGGAATCTAGCGTCACTCAACTCCTGAATTCCCTTGGATGGAAGTCACTCCAAGTAAGACGAGAAGCACATCGCCTGACTTGCTTTCACAAAATGTTGAATAATAGACTGGATATTGATTATTTATCACACACTAAACCCAAGCTTATTAGAAGTAGACGCGGACATTCTTATCAGTTTGAAGTACCATCCTCCAGACTGGAAGTCCACAGAAACTCATTTTTTCCCCCGCACAATTAAAGCATGGAATGAACTTCCTTCTTCTGTAATCACACAAACTGACTCTGCTAAATTTAAGGAGATGTTATTAAATGGAGTAATTGTTTAAACGTCCACCCTTCGGCACTTCCAGTCAAAACTCCGGTAGGAGTATTCAGGAGGACCTCAACCAAGTACCAAGTACCAAGTACCAAGTATCAAATCAACTAAAATTGTGCATACTGTCTGTTGTATTTCCTCAGTCTTAAACTGGTGGAATTGTTGGGAATCTCAGTATATGTTTGCTTGTGAAATTTCAAAGGTGGTGCATAATGATCTGTAAGCAACTGCACATGAAAGTCTACAAAATCACATCGTACAGGCTGCATCTTACACAACCATAACATAATATGCCATGGAGATCGTATTGTTTCTGGCAATCAGCGAAAGGGTCACTATTATCTCACCATAAACTTTTCAGTTTTGTTCGAGAATGCTTTGCTATAGTAGTGGAAGACACCAGGATTGGTAAACTGTAAGGCACAACATCTCCTGCAGAAAAACAAAAAGAAAAAGGAACGAAGGTACACACATTTATAATTAGTTAAATGTGACGCACAACAGAAATCATTTTTTTTTCCTCTGTAACAAGGAACCCTTCCCTTTCCATTTTTTCTTTCTAGAAAACAATCATCTGATCAGCTTTATTAATCAATTTCAAACTGGTCATCTTCGTAGATGTTGAATAGACAAACAGAGAAATTGAGAAAAAACAACAGCAACAACAAACAAACAGACAAACAAAGAAACATTCTGAGCAGTGCTATGATGGCTCATATGTATCCACAACAATTTGATAATTTTTACAACTTCAACATTGTACAGTATTTACTTTGTACTGCATATGACAAAATAAACAGTTTTCTTAGTCCCAATATTGCTCACCTTGGAGAGACGGAATCCTGAGTGTATTTCTGGAGTTCAAAGACCTCCTGGGTGCTGGTCACTGCGATCAGTTTGTGCTTGCGTAGCACCGGCCATACCCAAGCCACACAGTCACCACTCTTGACTGTCACAGGGTCAGGGGTCAAGGAATTCTTTGAGGCAATGACCTGATGCACCTGTGATTGTTGTAGAACAAGAGAGCGTGTGGTAGGATGTACTTTCAAATCCTTTACAATTTATGAAGACAGCATTGTAGACACCATCATTCTGTGTGAAGATGCTTATTTACCTCACCACTAGGATACCTTTTTGACTAAACATTAAAGATATTGCCGGGATTTTAGAAAAAAAACCCCACAAACAAACAAACCCTGTTATCTCATCAAATGAATCTCCAATTCCACGGAAAGCTGTGTTTGGCCATAAGACATTGATAATACAGTATTGAAGGTCCCCTCAAGAATTCACTTTGGAAAATAGAATCATAATATAATGAGGCACATTCACAAAGGTGGTTTAATTCAAATCCAAAGTTGAAATTTGGTCCCTGAACTATTACAGACATTGGCAAAATAGGCAACCTTGCCCACACGTTTGTGTCAGCATGCATTCATTAGTGAATGGATGTCTGGTAGCATACATGATGTGTCATGCACATCAATACAGTCTAAATCTTCATAATCTATGGACTAGATTTAAGTATATTTTGTGAATTTCAGCTAAAAAGCAGTCTACACGAGCATGCAAAAGGATGATCATTGACACAGTATATCAGGTACAGTTATCCCAGATATCATGGAATTAAATTTATACATACAAATTAGACAGGTCATATTGTGAGCGATAAGTGCATATAACACCACTTTCACCAACCTTTGGTGTTGGAACAGTCATGATGGCTCCATATAACTTTGGCAGACCAGCACTGGTAAACAAACAAACAAACAATCATACATGACATGATTGATACAAAAATGAAACTCTTCCCATATACAGAGCAGGAGCATTAAAGAGGTTTACTTTAATCATTTCAGGTTTTCATGAAAATTGTTGAATATATATATTAAACACACCTCATTTTATGAAGTTGGATTAAAGCCTTAATGTATATGCCTCTGATTCTGTTGAAAGTTCAGTTGATTTTACTCATGAATTCTTATGTCAGTAAGACTGACCTATAATTTTTCAAGAAAGTGTAATATAAGATTAAACTGAATATAAAAAGAAAAAGCAAATACATTTTGAGTTATACACACACAAAAGCTCAATAAAAGACCAGTACAAATGCATGTTATCTATTACATACAAAAAGAAAAAAAAATAATACATGGATATTCTCAATATGATGGAAGAAACGTTAATCATCTAATGTCTCAGTATCTACCTACTCTGCTGGTCCTGTTCTAGTGGAAAATTTGTAAGATGAAATCTGTCTTGGCACTTCCTACAGAGACAAGTTATTAAACTCTAAAATGCAATCCACATTGGCAGCTTTTTGGAAACCTGTTTCAGCCTTACATGAATTTGAACATTTTCTTACCTGTGAAAGTAAACGACGCCCTCTTTGTCAAAGCAGGTATAGAAGGCTCCTGGGCCATCAATTGGAGGGCCACTGCAGAACCCAGAAGGTATTGACTCTCCCTCTCGAGAAACCTATCATAAATAAAAATGCAAATGCTGTGTTAAAACCTGAACTACATGTGTGTCTATTGGGGAAAAACATGTTTGGCCAACAGAACATACATACATGTATACACTGTGCTATTTTCAATGAGAAAAGGCTTTAAGTGTGTGGTTTGGGGTCTTCACATCTATGTAAAATAGCTTTTCTCCACTATCCAACTCTCAAATTGTGAATTTCTTCTTCCTAGGAGCAGCAAATGATACAATCCAATCTCGTCTAGAAAGGCTCATCTTGCATTAAGGTCTGTGCATTTTTTCAAATGCTTTATCATATCTATTCCATGATACATTAACTTATCTTTCCTATCTCCCCCACCCCCAAGCAAGTAATATCATCAGCAAAAATGAACGACCTGTCTATGCATGAGTGTCTCTTTGTAACCTGATCAGCAATTATTCTAGTGCACAGAGAAATGCCTTCCTGCGAGTAGGAGACAATAAACCTCATGTAGTACAGAGACCACCAAGAGTGAGGTGAAACACATGTGATGCAGTGCGTGAGAATTTTGCTTGGGATGGCCCCGGGTGTCAAAAGAGGCTTACCTGAACCACATTATGCTGACCATGCACTCTGTCCCACGTCCACCACACATGGTCACCAGGATGGACAGTGAGGAGGTGGGGCTCATAGCCAGTCTTGGTGATGTTGATGACATGATGCTGGGATATAAAGACATCACAACATGGAAGCATCAACTATGATTCAATGGTCAAGGCTGTGACTTGGTCCAAAATTCAATTTAATCACCAAAATGCATTAATGATAAATAATTGGTAATTATGAAAACTGAAAACACAATGTAATGGAGTAGTAGTGAAGTTTGCTACTCAGAAGTACCAGTACTCATAAGAACTTGGAAAGTACACAGAAATATCTCAAGAACCAGAGGTTTACATCTTTTAAAATACACATCAATATTGAAAGCACAAGAAATATACATTTTAAATCCATGTAGAAAGCTACAGAGAAACACAATATATGAAATATAAGTTTCTTTTGATAGTTGATAAGTTTTTTTTTTGATAGGAAAGATTTGTGGTTCTAAGAAATATACAGGTGATTCTTTGAATGTGGGATGTATTAGTAGAATCCATATCTAAAATAAAGCCCTCCTTAAATTGTAGGATATCATAAGAATCTGTTATTTTTATCAAAAACATGCAATAACATTCTGCACACACCTTGACAGCTGCATTCACAATGATGGAGCAGCAACCCATGGAGGTGGGTGTGTCCGCCACCCTGAAGTGGTACACGCCCATCGAGCCCAGCTGGGTGGTTGCCATGCCAAGTCTGGTCAGCTGAAGAGCATGTTCCTCATCAAGGAAGTCACATTTGTCTGTAAAGAGGAGCGGGGGAAGAGGAGGGACATACAAGGTGATACCAGGGCCCCGTTTCATAAAACTTGCTATCAATACCAAGTTATGATAGTTGTTATAAGCTACTGAAATCCTTGCACCTGATTGGCTGCGAGCATATTTGTCATCAAAATGTGGCAGTTGTTACTGATAACAAGTTTTATGAAACGGAACCCAGATGATCTATGATTCTATGTTTTTTTCTGAGCATGCCACACAACAAAAGCCTGCAATTTACATTCACAAAGCTGTGTGTGGTGTCACGTACAGAAAGGCGATGCAGATTCAAAAGAATACAAACTAATATGACTCTCTCAGCACAAGCTGTTCACACATCTTTAGTCTTCAAGTGCTTAATATGCATGAACACAGTCCTTACTTGAAGATAAGAATTGGAAGATATCTTCAGGGCTAGAAAAACTCATGATATATTCAGGTGCATATTGTTATTGCCTATGCTTTGAAATTTTAAACTCTTTACTACTATACAAGTACAATCCAAACGAGAAATACTAAGTACTGACAAAAAGGAACAGTAAATCAAACTCAGACATAAAAAGGCACAATGAATATTTTTCACAGGACCATTTCTTCACTCTACAGAAATGGGTAATCTTAAAGGCTAGGTACATACTACATAAATTGCAATGTCTCACGTATCAATGGCACTTGATTGGTGGAACAAGAATAAAGCATTTACGGTGCCTTCATTTTAAGATATCTACAGCGGTGGTGTAGTACAGTAAAACAGCTGCTCACATGACGACTTGAACATTTGGCAAAGATTTTGCAGTCACAGAGATATTGTATTCTTTTTAGTATCTGCTCCTCTGAGGGACAAACAATGATTGAGATGGCCAAAATATTTCTCGACATGAAAGTTAATAAATGCACATTATTCTGCAAAGACTTACTTGAACAGTCATCTGACACATTCCCCTTGGATGATCCCACAACACAATTCTCCACCTGTTGAGAATGGCAAATGATATATGTAAAAGGAGTATTCTCTTTTCCTTTTTTTTTTTCCTAGCAGAGTTATGTCATTGGCAATGCTAATCGGAATCCTCCAGCAATATAGCACCCACAGAACCAGTACTTTCTGTTGTAACATGCCATGTACAAACAAAACATAAAAACTATAAAACCGTCAACAGCATCTACTGGTGAAAAAAAAAATGACACACAAACAAATTGATATGCTGTGTTTATCCTCACAGAAATACTAGTAGGCTTCTTTGAACAGTTATGGGTCTCAAAATGAACTGTACTATAAACATAATGTACAGTATTAACAGTGATATGTACGCAACATTGCACAACTGTAGAGCCATCATAAACCTCCTTGTGTATCATACAGATATTGGACTAGGCTATATTTTGACAAGGAAAATACTGTTGTAACACATTGCAACTTTTACATTAATGCCACATTTAGAAAAAAGAATAATGTTCATGCAAAACTACATGGCATTAAGATATCATGACATCTTAATCAATCAATTTGTCAAAACTTTTGACAAATGTGACCCGCGACAACGGTTTCAGGCAAAAGTCGCAATAGCAAATTTCCTCCTAGGCGGGGTACAAAGATCTTTACCATTATTTTTGTCGATTTGGGTTTTTTGCAGAAATCGAATCTTTGATATGTTTTCTACATCTACACTAAATTTCGTAGCATATGACTACGTTTTTCCTATCGAAAATGGAATTTTAAGCACCCTATGTTGGATCGCACTTGTCAGTTTCGAGCTTCTTTCGAACGCCGCGCCAATATCCCCAGCGTTGCTACGGCGCAAGGTCTCGCATGCGATTGGCTGGTGCGTCACGCACATTTACATAATTCGGCTTTCGGAGACACCAGTTGCAGCGTTTGGGGAATGCTTTGTCCACGCGTGCATGTGATTACATGCTCCGTTGTTCTTGCTATAGTGGTTTATACGCTGTAGTGCGTGCTCTTCGTTTGCCTTTCTATCCAAACTATTCTACCGCAAAGTTCGACAACGGAAGTGAAACAAATATCATGTACGTAATCGTGTGAAAAGAAAAACAAGGAAAAGTAGAAATTACGCGGTGCGTAAAATATGTCCCCGCCGGAAGTAGCATTTAGTAGCAAAATGTACAATATAGGTAAAAAGATCAAGGTCAAAGGTGAAAGAAGTCAAGGGTCAAAATTCTATGTAGAAGTTTTGAAGCCCTCACCTAGTGCCATCACATAAAGCAAACGGAATCGAAATCGGGTTAGAAATGACGAAGGAGTAGCATTTTGTAGCCAATGTACAATATAGGTAAAAAAATCAAGGTCAAAGGTCAAAGAAGTCAAAGGTCAAAATTCTGTGTAGAAGTTTTGAAGCCCTCACCTAGTGCCATCACATAAAGCAAACGGAATCGAAATCGGGTTAGAAATGGCGAAGGAGTAGCATTTGGTAGCAAAATGTACAATACAGGTCAAAAATCAAGGTCAAAGGTCAAAGAAGTCAAAGGTCAAAATTCTGTGTAGAAGTTTTGAAGCCCTCACCTAGTGCCATCACTTAAAGCAAACGGAATCGAAATCGGGTTAGAAATGGCGAAGGAGTAGCATTTGGTAGCAAAAAAGTACAATATAGGTAAAAAATCAAGGTCAAAGGTCAAAGAAGTCAAAGGTCAAAATTCCGTGTAGAAGTTTTGAAGCCCTCACCTAGTGCCATCACATGAAGCAAACGGAATTGAAATCGGGTTACAAATGGCGAAGGAGTAGCATTTTGTAGCAAAAAAGTACAATATAGGTCAAAAATCAAGGTCAAAGGTCAAAGAAGTCAAAGGTCAAAATTCTGTGTAGAAGTTTTGAAGCCCTCACCTAGTGCCATCATATAAAGCAAACGGAATCGAAATCGGGTTACAAATGGCGAAGGAGTAGCATTTTGAAGCAAAATGTACAATATAGGTCAAAGGTCAAGGTCAAAGGTCACAACTGAAATTCTGTATAGAAGTTTCAAAGCTCCTATGTAGTGCTATCATATAAAGCAAACAGAATCAAAATCGGGTTAGAAATGGCGAAGGAGTAGCATTTTGAACATTTTGATCACACACGGACGCACGGACACACGGACGCACGGACGGACACACGGACGGACACACGGACACACACACGTACGGAGCCCGTTTCATAGTCCCCTGCTCGAACTCGTTCGGCGGGGACAAAAAACAACCAATAGTCTACTTGTACATGTAGTAAAAATTATGACAGCAGACTGACTCATAGATGAGAGGAAAGGAGAGGTCACATGAAACCAGTTATATCCAAATACTACACATCAAGATCGCACGAAACTAACGAGTTGTGTTTGTTTGTTTGTTTTGATATAATTAACACCACCAAACAAGGCAACATACTATGCACGGCTTGTAAAAGCAAAACAAACAGGAAGCGTGACCTTTGCCAGCACTGTCATTTATCTGTCTTCAAAAGGGTCGGCAATGATAAAATCAAATCAACAACAATGAAAACGCGATTTGTAAATGTGTGGATGCGCCACCCGCTCCTGTTACATGCGCATGGTCATGGCGTGTGGATGCCATTGCGTAATGCGTGCACCATACACATACACACCATACGTGCAATTATCGTATCCGCCATCTTGAAAGACGTAATGGTAAAACAAACCCGAGCGAACCGCATTGTTTTTTGGCTCCATACGCTGAGCTGCTAGGAAGGATGCCCGGGAAATTTGACTCTCTCAGTGAGCCAATCAGAAGGCGATGTGGTTGCTAGAGGCGAAGCTTAACATCGATTGGCACCACTGTACGGATGGGTGATTCTCACCTCGCATCGCCGCTCGGAGATTGTCTTTGAGAAAGATGTGAATCTTCAAAGCCCGTTTTCTCGCAATTTTGTCAGGCTAACAACTTAACAAGTGCATTTTACTTCGCTTTCCATGCCCACTTATGGTGCCGAAGAATGCAAGTGTCTTATATCAATGCAAAGCTTAGGAAATGGGCAATGTGATTCAGTGAAAAAATGAATTTTCAAAATGCCCGACTTTTGCCTGAAACTGTTGTCGCCGGTCACAAATTGAGTGATTTGGTTTACTGATTAAAGTGATGACAAAAAAAAAATCAACAACAAAAACAACTTATGATTAGCATAGGTGTGTTGCAATCAAGAACATTAAAAACTACATGGCAACATACATTACATGCTAGGTTTATAAAATTGCCATGCAGTATGGTGGCTGTAAAAGCAAGAGGCATCTCACCTGCATGATGGAGAAACTCTGCTGGATCTGGCTTGCGTCCCAGGTCCACACGATTTTGTCCCCAGCACTGATCACTGACAGATCTAGTGGACAAATGATCAAGTTCAAGAACATGGTTGCAGGTCTAGATAGGCTTTCAGTTGTCTCCTGTATGTTTTAATTGTTACATTATACTTAATCCTGTCAGTGTGGCTCAAATGAGCAAGTTGCATGTCAGTTTCATGGTTTCGGGAACATCCTTGTACAAGTCAGAGAAAATGACTGAAAAAAACAAACAAACACACACATATTACGATTGAAGTAATGGTTAATATTTTCGAAGGCTAAGTTTTCTGAACCTGCCATGCAAACAATGCTTCTAAATAATATCCTGTAATGATAAATAATGAGGCTGCTGTCCAAATAACAATTTATTTTTTCTATTATCTCATAAGTTTTCAATATTTTGCTTGCTCGAATGGCAATACTTTTGTGAAACTTTCCCGATATAACCCAAATATCTATTTCATCAATAGACATTGCTCATCATACTGCATCTTCTTCTGTGTAAGCTTCAATATTTTCTCCTCTAGGGCTTATATTCTCCCTATGCTATGAAGCAAAGAAAGATTTTCCTGCCCTCCCTACAGACTCAACAGCTCTTCACTGAGATGCAGGCGGCATGATTTGCATTTTGCTACTAGTCTTATCTGCTACAGAGGATAATGAAAATACAAGCCAGCTGAAAATTTTACCATTTTTCTCTTTTTAGAAGTCAGAACAGCACATTGTAGGTATGAGTGAATGAATTTCATGACTGCACATGTACCATACAAACAAACAAACAAACAAACAAAAAAGCTCCTATTATCTAAAATATGAGAATACAACACATAGATATGGGCTTGCTTATCACATAGAGTGTGTTAAGGTCATGCTATTTCAAACTTTGATGACATGTGGATTCATCTGGGCACCATTTCATAAATTCCGTTATAGCCATTTTAAATTGCAATAATTGTACAAGCTTTGACAGATCAAGCAAAAACCAATCACATTTGAGTATTCCACACATTAACACAGTAACTGTTATCGATAGCAAGTTGCAATTATCACAAACACTTTCATAAAACAGGCACCACGTGTAAGGAGAACTTCAACCTGGTGCCTGGCCTTCTTCATCACTTACCCGGGTAGAAGCCATCAGCCGTGACTTCAATGGGGTGACACTTTGGCTTGGGTTTGACGACAACCACTCCCAGGTACTCCCTCACATCTTCATAGTTGTTGTCACAGTAGTAGAAAACGCCCGGCTTGTCAAAGACGTGGGACAGCATTCCCCTACGACTATGGAGTCAATGAAGTAGAATTACGAAAGACTGTAAGACAAGACTGTAAGACAAGACCGCAGTCTCAATGACATCCTACAAGAGTAGGATGAATCGTGCAACAAAACTTCTAAAAGGGAAGACTGCAATGACACCAGTGACTAATTTGAAGGGATGGTACAGTATTGGTGGAGATGAGAATTGGTCTTTTAACTTTTTGCGAGATACTAAGAAAACAATTATGATATAGTACAGAGCATACCATTTAAGAGGAATTCAAAGTTTATTTGTTGAAAATCGGGTTTGGGTTGACTGAAACATCCACAAACAAAGTACATGTAAAACAAAGCGATCGTAATAAAGTGTGGGTCCCATACTTTATTAGAATCGCTCTTTTTTGGATATCTCAGCCACTTCAAAACAAATTTTCATAAAATAAATGTTGAATTCCTCATAGAATTACATGCTCTTTCATATTCTATAAAAGGTTTCTCATTATCTCACCAAAAATTTTAGAAACCTGAAATTAGGTCTCAACCAAAACTATATGATCCCTTTAATGGAGAAATAGAAAAGGTACAGGCCGCTTGATAGCAATTACAACATTTTTTATGACACAATGACCATGCCATTTCATCTTACTTCGGGATCCTTTATCTAAAATAGAGATAGAACTATCATTCTGACACTCCAAGCAGTTATTGTGCAAACAAATTGCTATTTGAGCAGATACATTGTACCTACACTGCATGAAAGGTTGTGATGAAGTTTAGGTACAGACAGACATATTGATATAGATTTGGTGCAGTCTTCCCTTTCATTACTACACGCTACATGTGTACTCTGATACAAGAAGTGTGATCAATTTGATGTTTAAATTGTCAAATCTTGTTGCTTTTTTTACAAACTGGTGTTCAGTTACAAATTGGGATACTGGCAGTCAATCATTCCTGATAGTTTGAAATGCAAAACTATGATGTAGTTTCAGTACATTAGCAAACATACATTTTCAAACCAGATTTGCAGAACGATTCCAACAAACATTCATGCTCACGTAGCTGGTCAAACTACTAACCTTGGAGGTCCACTGACGAATCCACCCCTGACAACTCTGGGGAAAGGATTGGACACATCGTGACCTGAAGGCAGCTCTACCTGTATGATCTTGTGCTTTTTGAGACACTGTGAACAGACCAAATACATAAGGTATACACACATGAAACAGATATCAAGTATATATATATATATATATATATATATATATATATATATATCTTCTTTTCTTTCTTTTTTTTTTTTTTTGTAGGAAAGGGTGGGGGTTAACTTCTGTGTGTGATCATGCTACCTAGAAAAACAAACAACTGCACTTGTTCCCAAACTTTTTTCTTAGATCAATAGTCAGGGTATGTAAACAAAGATAACACAGGGGGAAAATGTCGAATTTCCAGGATAAAATTGTGTTGTATCACTTTCAAGGATGATGGAGCTAGTTAAACTTGTGAAGTTACTAAGCAAGAGTCAAGCAAGATGTATCAGGTAAAAGACAAGAAATACAACTCTTGTCATTTACAGTGATGCATGAAAAAGTGAACACTGTGTGACCAGTGGAAATACAATGAAATGAACTCCTAGCACCAAGCATCTTTAAAGAAAAAAAAATTTCGTCACAACCATGACATTTAAAAATGAAATACAGCTTCCACATGACAGGCATGGCATTGCATCACATTCAAACAGTGATGCATCGTATAACTAAGAAGAAGAGCTCCCCAATGGCTTTGTGCATTGACCCCTCAACAGACAAACTTCAGATCTGGGCGTACCTGAAATCTGTCCCATGACCACCACACCCGCTCCCCCTCCTGGATGGTGAGGAGGCGGGGATTGAATCTGACGTCGGTCACATCAATCCAGTGCTGCCTCTGTCCAGACTCCACCTCCACCACGCACAGGTGGTTCCTGGCTTCTCCCTCCTCAGCCTCGGTGAGGAAGTAGAATATCCCAGGCTCCCTGTCCATGCAAAAAACAAGAGAAGCTGAATGATTCCACAGGTCTACCTATTTGGCATCCCAGTGATCTAGTGTGAGTAGCAAAAATTTACGATCTTATTCTATCTTCACATGTATAGGGTGTACTTGTAGGTCTGTGTTGTCTATGAGTATTATTATTTTCTTGGGCTGCCTATCCGATTTCAAACTAATCTACTCACTACCATCAATTTTGAATGTACTCTACAGATGATTCCATCTTTTGAATGCCATCAGTGAAACAAATTTGAGGGAAATTAAAATTACATCAAGAAATTATAATATACAGTCAACAAGCAATGTGTCCTATGGGCTTGTCAAAACCACATGTGAAGCCAAACAATTTGTGAGACTTATGTGGACATCTCTACGTTTTGTTTGGTTCAGAAAATATTAAAAATGTTGCTGTCTCTCTCTTTCTCTAAAGACAAACAAACAAACAAACAAACAAAACATTCTCACCTTTATATTGCTAGAGACATTTCATAAACACTGCCTAGAACATCAGTCACATATATCTCCCGTTTCAATACCATGGCACAAAGTCGAGAAGATATCTGGGAAATCTGTTGCTGTATTTCACTGAATTCATCTATCCCACACTTTCTTACAAAATATGATTTCTCAAATGATCAGACTCACCTAAACTCATGCTTGTACCAGCCTGACTGGGAGGGGGTGAAGCTGCCCGTGTCTGTCCGCACCCAACCAAAGTGCTTCGGACAGAGCTTGACCTCTGTGATGGTGTGGGGTCGGTCTGGGGTTGGGGAGGACCACTGGAACCTGATGATCGTCCCCTCGCGGATGTGAATCTCTGGTTCCACAAAGCCACACTCCTTGATCTACCATAGAGAGATACATACAAGCGAAAGGTAAAGGGTTAGCAGTCTTGAATATCAACATTTACAATATAAAAAAATAATAACTTTTTTTAAACCCTTTGTCACATAAACATTTGTTATGTTCAATCCGTGTCACAGCAAATGTGAAAAGCAGGTATAATATCAATATCTAGGACTACCATAAACAAACAAACACACAAAAAAATAGTTACATAATCAAATAAATAAACATTAATTCTGAGAATGATTGAAGAATTTTCTTTCAGCCTAGTGGCCATTTCTCATTCAGTTTGTAATGGTTCTTGTTGCACACATGTATTATTACAATGTGCATTACACACCTCTTGAATAGTATACGTGCCATGAATTGGGTTTACTCTCTGCTGACTTTGTTACAGGCGTTTGCAATATGAAGTGGGTATGCCATGAGATGTGTTTTACTCCACTCAAGTATACATAGCACCATTTGTCTGAAGAGCTCACAGTAAATCCCATCAAAATACCGGTTTCATAGAAATGGGCATTTATATCTTGGGTGCAAATAGATTCTTTCCAATTAATACAAAAAAGAAAATGATGAAAATGCAAATAAGCCATGATGCAGAAAACTTACATCAGTTGGGGAGATCATGCAATGTGAGATACAGGCTTCTACCAACCTTGGTAGAAGCCTTAATCTTACATTGTATGCAAATAAGATATCTTGGATGGAGTTAACATGTAGCACAACTCCAACTGCACTTATACAAGAAGAATTAGGACCTACACTGTATAATGATACAGACCTCAACCTTCTTTATTGGCCTGGGGTCGACAGTGAGTTTGAAGGCAGAAGATGCCTGGTTGCCATAGCTATCACTGCAGAGAGAAAAACGACAGGAAAAACAAACAATATCACCAACAGAAAATCAACAAACCAAACAACTTAATGTAAGTTATCAAAATACTGTAAAAATGGATATTTTCACGCGACTAATTTTTCGCACACAGCCGGGTAAGAAGAGTTTTACATTTCTAAATCTGCGGAATCAAGACCTCAACTACTGGAACATATGGCAAGCAAAAATATTTGCATGCTTTTATTTTTGCATTAGTTTCTGGTTGCGCGAAAATTTCAACACTGTGAAAATTTCCACTTTAACAGTAGCCGTTTATTCAAGGGACTGATAATAATTTACTATATTGAATATGGAGAGTGATATCGAGGATGTAATCTTGTCATTTCCACAAGGAAATGCAAGGAAATGATTCACTCTTTGGGCAATCATCAATCACATGAGCTTAAAACACCGTACACATGCTGGTATGGTCTTTACTACTGGCTCTGAGGAAGCCATTTGACTCTACATCTGTTTGAGACACTTTCAATGCTTTGCAGATGATGGCTACACTTTGACACTCTTCCTGCTGTTGGTATAAAATGATGCCTTGGTAATATCACATTTTATCTGATTCAACACCTTACCTGATGAAAGAGTAGACACCCGAGTAAGAGAAACGAACTTTGAAGCTGCCACTGCCTGTTGGCTCTCCACTGAAGAACCCGCCGTTGACAGGCAAGACTTTCCCATCATCGACGACCACCTACAGAGATGGGACAGGGTAAAGTGAGAATAGGTCTTACTTGCCATATTCAGGTTATATGTGTAGCTGACATAAAAAAGGAGAGAGTCAGTAGCCATGTAATGGCAAAGTCGTAAAGTTCTGTAATGTGTCATGGCTGGGTGGTTCACAGAGATACGACAGTCTCAAATGGAATTCATGTGATCATAAGGGATATTGCAATGACAAAGTTCCCTCTAAACTCAATATGCCAACATACATTACACTGAATAACTCAATAACAAATTCTGGAAATGATTTTGTCCTTGACATCCTTTGCCAAGACAGCGGCACTCAGGATAAACACTATCAGTGTAGACAAACATGACAATCATACATCACAGTTTATCCTTACCTGGCTAAAAAGAGTTGTATAATGATATATCTTTTAACAAGGTGATATATTGTAAGATACAATAAAGTATTACATCAAATTTATCAAATATATGGTAACTTGGGAAAGACTGATTCAAACGAGAAAGCATGAAACACATATGGATAGGAAACTTTCAGATACATACAACTTCATTCTTCACACAAGAAGAATACATACACAAATACGCAAATGCAAAGATATTGATCAATAGAAGTTGTAGGGAAAAACAAGAGTACCTGTCTGATATTGTGTCCCGCTCCTTTTCCAACACCCCAATGAAACAGGACCTCCTGTCATGACATACAGAGAACATGAGCACAATCATCAACCAAAGAAACTTCTTTTTTTTTCCTTTTTCTTTTTTGTTAAATGAATGCTTGCTGCGGGTATCCTGTAGGAAGAGCTGATTTTTCTGGCTTTTTTCACTGTCTGCATTCAATGCTCTTTGTAAATCTCTAAACAGATGGTGCTCTAAATGAAAACAGCAAGTTACATTCACAAGGTAGTAAGAAAATTGATTATGAAGAATACTTATGCACAAGAGAATTCTGCAACATATCATTCGCAAGACATTTATATAAAAAGGTTTGACATTTTGCCTTCAATTCTGAGCAGACAATAATCATATCTTTGTTGCTCTTCCAAGAAAACTGCTATTTGCCCAGCAATTGGAATGCCATATCTTTTCGAATAAAACACATGGAATTACAGTAACAAAAAATAAAATTTGTGTAGTCTATACAATTTGAAATCATGGTGGGCACTGTGTCTTCCTCAGTCACTGAATAGCATGTGAAACTTTGTTTCCAAGTTGGAAACATAAAATCAGACTTCAAAGAAGAATCCAATATTTGCACTATTACAATTTGGAGAGGCACTTGAAAATCTCTTTCCAGCTACAGTAATCTCGGTTGTGATTGTCATCTTTGTTTGCTATGTGCTCTCGCGAAATGCAATCAGACCAACAATAGCAAGCACACAAACAATACTGGTTTCCACGGAGACCCTCTGTGTATATATTCAATTGTGATTCCTTTATAGCATCAAGTCCCCATTTATTTCTCATCTCTTGAACATGGTGGGAATTATCTCAACAGGGCCTTTGCAATGAGAAGTTACACTCAGCTAGACAGATAGAAGATACATGTCTACCACAAAGTAATTTTGAGCAATACATATTGCACAATTCATGAGAAATATCATTTCCTTCATGAATACATACAGGAGCACAAGTCTCACTGGTAGATGCCAGTATCTCACTGCAAGAGAATGATGAATAAGATATTGATAATGATGAAGACAACAAAGTTTATGCTAATTAATACTTTCTAATGAGAGCAAAACTCTCTCATTACAGGAAGCTTGCCCTCTCCTTCCAACATTTACACTGCGTTATTCACTATATCCACTGCCTGTGAAAACTGCAACACCAGACTGAGTGTAGATGACAGCTCTAGTGTCAGAGTTTACATCACCATACTATTCACTTCAGCATGGAAGTAGCCCAGTGCTTAATAAATCTTTTATGGAGGTGTTGAAGAATGTGAGGGTTTGGTGTGATATTCTCAAGTCATCTGAGGCTAACCTTTTGTTTGACAACACTTTAAGATATTCTATATATATGTACCATGAATAAACAGATTTTACAGTATGCTTCAAATTATTGTTTTTTTAGTTGATGAGCCCATGCTGCTGCTGACGATAATGATGATGATATGATGATGATGATGACAATAATAATAATAATAATAATAATAATAATAATAATAATAATAATAATAATAATAATATGAAGAAGAAGAAGAAGAAGAAAAAGAAGAAGAAGAAGAAGGAGAAGAAGAAGATAGAAAATAATAACGATAGGGTCAATAACCAAGTACACTTCACCTCTCCTTCATCCACACAGAGTTCCGATGGGGAAAATCCCAGCTTCGTCAGACCAACTTGAGCAGCTTTCTTGGCTCTATGCCTCCTGGAACCTGGGGTTCATATAAAAAGCATAAAACATTTTGTTGTTGTTGTTGTTGTTGTAAATGCACCCAGCCAATCCAGCAACATGAGTAGGTTCAATAATCTCACAAGTATCCCTATCTTTAAAAAAATATAAGAAAATGAAAGCATAAACTTCATCCAAAGACATCACATCACAATGCCCTGCAAGCTCGACAACACCACAGCCAAAGAGGCTAGCCTCACTTTCAGGATACTGTAAAAGTGGAAATTTTCATGATGTTGATATTTTCGCGCTTTTCGTGGAACCAGAAACTATTGCAAAAATAAAAGCACGCAAATATTTTTGCCTGCCATATATTCCCGTACTTACTGTCTTGATTTCGCGGAATTAAAAACATGCAAAACTCTTCTTACCTGGTACCGGGTCAAGCGCGAAAAATTAGTCGCACGAAAATATTCTCTTTTACAGTACTGTTTAAACATTGCACTCCCTTGCTTAACACAGGGTATATTTGTACATCAGCCTCTCCTGTGGTGATCTGGACTGGAGTAGGCCTACTGTAGGTTAAAGATGGGCTTGATGGAACCCAAGTGCTGGCATAAGGACTAACAATTAAATTGCACCTATATATATACCATAGATATACTCATTCTACTTGCATCAATATGTGCCAATGCTACAGTGCTTGTACCTCTCCGACGACGTGCCCCATCTCTTGGCGATGAACTTTGAACTGTCGTTGGGGATGATCCATGATCCCCTGCCTCCTCGCCTTCTCTGGATGCTCCTGATCCCATTGGTTTTCAAAACGATGTCTCTTTAATGGTGGCAAAGCAGGATTACAAATGCATGTGGCCGGCCCCTCCTAGCCATGTTACATCTTGGAATATTGAAGATCTCTGCATGCAGCGGGAGCAAATCACTCTAAATTAAGCCACCTGCGAAGGAATTTTCAGTGATAGATCGAAGTTAGGCCTAACGTTACACCTGTATATCTTAGCAAAGACTTCCTCCTATCTAGCTTCTTTGTACAAGAATTAATTTGAACTAAGTGGTGTTTTGGTTTGTGTTTTCTTTTAATTCTTTTCCTTTTCTTTTCTTTTCCTTTTTTTTTTTTGTCTCCAAAATGTTCATAATCATAATGTCGTGCCTGTCATTAGAGTCAAATTGGTTGGTGTTCTTTGTGAATTTGCTGTCTTGTCAGAGCTGCTTGTTCTTGTTGTAAAGGCCAAAGGTAAATACAAATTGTCTACAATGAAATAAACTAATGCTTAAAAGAACGAAGGAAGAATTGAAGCATCAGCTTTGCCGGCTGTTCATCAGTAGACATCTAATTAACAGTTAGATCTAGACACTATTAAAAATCTACAAGGTTTCGGCGGCGCGGTGTGGGTACCTAGTGCAGTGGCAGTGGTGCATTCAAGCATTGAAAACCACACACGCATTCACGCATTGACAGATCGTTCAGCTCCGAACCTCTGTACTCACCGCAGACTTGCCGACTTTTCATTTATAGAGTAATCATCACAAGATTTCACTCGCACTCTAGCATTTCACCGTATTTTGAGAGATGAGTTCCTGTCGCCGAAAGGAACCTTGGAACTCATGAAGTTGTCATTATGCATATCACTACATCGAACACGCACTTCACGAACGGAATTAGTTTACAAACATAATCACCTGATAACATATCACTTACGATATTTTGCCCGATAAGATGTCCGTAGTATAGTAAACAGCAGTGCATGCATGCAGTGAATGCTATACCTGTATTGTTGTTACGCGATGCTACGATACGTACATATCGACATAGGCTATTTCAAAGACCCAATGATCCATTAAAGGGTATAGAAGCCAATCATGAATTCTCAACGGATAAAATTGGGCCATTTTCAGGATATAAATGTAAATATTCTTTGCAACAGATAAAATAGTCTTATCTACTGTTACGATATACCTGTATGAGGCCATTAATCGTTACATGAAAGGTGTATTTCTGTGCAGAATTATATGATATATCAATAAAGTCTGTGACATAGGCTAACAAGAACTGTCGAGAGGTTTGGAATACTAAAGTAAATCCGAAGATAAGGAAATAATATGCGTTATTAATTAGGGACTTGAAGCAAATCAGATTTGACTGGATAAAGATAACCCTTGGATTAATTACATCAGGAAGGGTTTCAGCACTAGAGATAACCATGCTCAATTGCTGGCACTTGGTATTACTAATCATATTGTTACGACTCTGTTCTGAAGTATAAACCATTTCATATGCTTCAATAGTCAGATATAATGTACCTAAACTAGAAGAATGACATCTTCGATAGAAATCAACAAATTTTAGACTGGTATTTTGAAAGTCCACACCTGCTTATAGCAAAACAATACTCAGTCACAAATGTGCAAACATAAGGTAAAGTAACGGTGAAATCCCACAGCTCTCCTGTGCAAATGGAAAGTGCAAAATTGAAAGCCAAAGATTTCCTATGAAAATATATCAAACATATAGCAATTTTGTTTATTTCTCTCTCTCTCAAAACTGATGATATTTAAAGTGACTGCTCTAGTCGAACTTGATGACCAAATATTCGAAGTTGAGGTTCTTCTTTTCCTCTGTGAAACACAGAGACCTATACAGACCAGACAACACATCATATCACTGTATCAGAGAATAAATCTTCTTGCAACCCAGAGGTGTATTGTAGCATTATAAAGTCCTCTTGATTATAACCACAAGTAAAGATGCATTCAAATGGTTCTTGAATACTAGTTTGTAGTTTTAGTCAAAATTTGTGTTTATGCCATTGAAACATAACATGTCTAGTTTTGTTAATGTGTGCATAGACGCATTGCAGGAACCATAGAACATTCTTTTTTTTTTTTTTCAGGGATGCCAAGTTCAAAAAATTTCTATGAGTGAGATTTTCATGACTCGGCATCTCTGCGCGTGAATGTGCGCGCGAGTGATCGAGGGTGTGGGAGGGGTTTTCCCCCTCCTATGGTAGGGAGCTTTTTCAATGTTTGCGATCAGGTGCATACTTACAAGTAAGTGACTATTCTTAACTTATTTTGAAAGACAAAAAAAAAATCCTTTGAGCTATATGCTCATTATTATAGGACCAAGTGGCCTAGGCCTGATGGTCAAGGCCCGATGCGTGAGAAAAATGGGTGCCATGCGTGAGATCGTGAGACTGTCCCTAAATGCTTGAGTCTCACGCAGAATGCGTGAGACTTGGTAGCTTTGTTTGTTTGTTTTTTGTGTGTTTTTTTTTTGGGGGGGGGGGCTATAGGGGAGCAGTTGTGCATGTGGTCTTTGATGAGAATAATCTTGAGGCGTAACCTTAGCATGTCAGGTTAACACTTGTGTTGTTTGTTTTTTTTTTTCTCTCTCTCTCTGTCTTTTTATGTTCTCTAAAAGCCAAAGTGCAATGTGTGTGTGTGGGGGGGGGGGGGGTAGGAGCTGTAGCCATCACAAAGACACACAAGCATATACTCACTTGCACACACATACACACACATACATGCATTCAACGAGTACACATTGTATGCACACACACAGGACCTATAAATAGCTACAAGTGTGAGGATCAGCTACACTTAATTTTTTTTTTTTTTTTAATGAAAAAATTGTATAATTTCCTCCCTAAATGTGTGCATATAACTATTTGGTGTGGGGTTTTTTTTTTCTTGCATTTAGTGTCAGTGTCCTGTATGTTTCTAAGACTAAAATAAAAAACTAAATGTTGCTGTATGTTGTTGTTGTTGTTTTAAAGAAAGAAGAGAAAGAGAGAAAAAAGTATGGGGCCTTAAACACAAATAATTTGCCCCAGACAATACTAATATAAAACAAACATAATAAATCTTAGAGATATTAAACAAGAATATTAAATATACCATGTCTCCACAAGGGAGCTCACATCGTCTCCACGAGGGAATTTATAATGGGCGTGTCCGCAAATGAGCTCATACAGTCTCAACGAGGGAGCTCATGTAAAAAAATACAACTATCAAATATTAACTATCATTAAAGTAATATTATCCAAAACCAAAAAAAAAAAAAATCATGTCTCAAAAAAGAGATCATTATAAAGGCGATAATATCTGTTGATGAATACAGTGTACCTCATATTCTTTACGCAAATTTGAATAACTATATAATACACGTGCACGCACACACACTCAAACACACACACACACACACACCCAACCACGCACACACATACTAATATCAAGGGTCAGCCCAAATGATATATAGTATTTGAAATAAACAGGAATTCAGTTATATTTGCTGTATGTAAATTTTGGTATAATGACCTCTGTTACAGACTGATCTATTTCCCTTATATTTACATCATAAAATAATTTGCATGTTTTGTATTCTATTTGTAACTATTTGTAGAAATACAAAAAGATGAGAAATTGACTACAGTGTTAACAGGTGCGTATTTTTATATAAATGTCCATGTATGTGAGTATTAAGAGATATATACAATGATATAATATATGAAAACATATACAACAAGGAAAAGTAGAAATTACGCGGTGCGCAATATATGTCCCCGCCGGAAGCAGCATTTTGTAGCAAAATGTGCAATATAGGTAAAAAATCAAGGTCAAAGGTCAAAGAAGTCAAAGGTCAAAATTCTGTGTAAAAGTTTTGAAGCCCTCACCTAGTGCCATCACATAAAGCAAACGGAATTGAAATCTGGTTAGAAATGGCGAAGGAGTAGCATTTTGTAGCCAATGTACAATACAGGTCAAAAATCATGGTCAAAGGTCAAAGAAGTCAAAGGTCAAAATTCTGTGTAAAGTTTTGAAGCCCTCACCTAGTGCCATCACATAAAGCAAACGGAATCGAAATCGGGTTAGAAATGGCGAAGGAGTAGCATTTTGTAGCCAATGTACAATACAGGTCAAAAATCATGGTCAAAGGTCAAAGAAGTCAAAGGTCAAAATTCTGTGTAAAGTTTTGAAGCCCTCACCTAGTGCCATCACATAAAGCAAACGGAATCGAAATCGGGTTAGAAATGGCGAAGGAGTAGCATTTTGTAGCCAATGTACAATACAGGTCAAACATCAAGGTCAAAGGTCAAAGAAGGCAAAGGTCAAAATTCTGTGTAGAAGTTTTGAAGCCCTCACCTAGTGCCATCACATAAAGCAAACGGAATCGAAATCGGGTTAGAAATGGCGAAGGAGTAGCATTTTGTAGCAAAATGTACAATATAGGTAAAAAATCAAGGTCAAAGGTCAAAGAAGGCAAAGGTCAAAATTCTGTGTAGAAGTTTTGAAGCCCTCACCTAGTGCCATCACATAAAGCAAACGGAATCGAAATCGGGTTAGAAATGGCGAAGGTGTAGCATTTTGTAGCAAAATGAACAATATAGGTCAAAAATCAAGGTCAAAGGTCAAAGAAGTCAAAGGTCAAAATTCTGTGTAGAAGTTTTGAAGCCCTCACCTAGTGCCATCACATAAAGCAAACGGAATCGAAATCGGGTTAGAAATGGCGAAGGAGTAGCATTTTGTAGCAAAATGTACAATATAGGTCAAAGGTCAAGGTCAAAGGTCACAACTGAAATTCTGTGTACAAGTTTCAAAGCTCCCATGTAGTGCTATCATATAAAGCAAACAGAATCAAAATTGGCTCATAAATGACAGAGAAGTAGCAAATTTAACATTTTGATCACACACGGACGCACACACGGACAGACGGACGGACGCACAGACACACACACGTAAGGAGCCCGTTTCATAGTCCCCTGCTCGAACTCGTTCGGCGGGGACAATTATGCTGTTCAAATGGACTAAAATATCTGACTTCGATTCTGTCGGACTGTTCTATTTCCTGTCCAGTATTCCCATATTTTGCTAGTGACATGTTGTATATTAGTTTTTAGGAAATTGCTAACAGTATCTTGAAAGTATAAAGTTTATTCATCTTGTATACTTTTGAAGGGAAGCCACATCTTGAGGTATGAAAATTCACAGCAGGCTACACACTTCCGATCGTCTCTTTAGACCATGGACAATAATCATGTGTGTTCAAAAAAAAAAAAAAAGGCTGATGAGAAAAACCTGTCACCATAAATCATTACTTAGCAGCAATATGCACACAATGCCCAAACACACATCCACATAATCAAAATTCAAAAGAAGCACTAGATCTTGAACAGGTATACATTATGCAATTTTTATCATATTCTATCTGTATGATAAACAATGAAAACATTAACTCAAAGTCATCATAAATAAAAGATTGCAAAATTCCTCTTTGTCTACATGTTGCACTCTGAAACACGTTTATGTTACAATATTTACATAATATGTACAAGTACGATCTACGTATACATATCATATATAAATACTACACATATAGGCATAAGTGTTGTTTGTACAACTTCACATCCACTAATATCATTGTAGATTTGCTGAAAGAAATCTTTCGTAAGTATGACAGTTTTTGCCAATTCAGACAGCGACGGAGAGAGGCAAAAATAATGCCATGGCCACACTGTTACATGACTCGCAATCATGAGGATAACAAACGGCTATCGGTAGGGGATTGAATGAATTAAAGGAAGACAAAAATTAAAGACAGAAGACTACATTTGGTATGTAAACTGTCGGCCTTGTTGGCACAGTATTATGTAGTTGCCAAAGAACCACACCATAAAGTCCTACGATAAACATGGACAATTTCAGTGTGAAGGACTTAAGCATATTTTGCATATGATGTGACTTAGCAACAAATAAAAAAAAGACCCCCCCAAAAATGCAACTTTTGTTACTGCATTTGGTCCATATGAAATAATATTGTTATGAGTGACACGACAAACGAGAATCAAAATCACACTGATCAAGTTTCAATGGACAGCTTGTGAGAGAAGACATCCATGGCCATAGTATGTGTGACAACATCATACAGTTCACTCCTTTATATGAGCAGGAAACACCGAAGCAAAAATTCAAGTCCCCAGATTATTGCCTGTGCATCTTTATATACTTCAACTGTTTGGCTGTAACAAAATTTCGATGTAACGCAAGAAAACTTTCGGTCCCAAGAACTTTGTTATGACTGGAATCATCAGTGACTATTCTCTACGCATGACACCTTGTGGCTGCTACAGACAGTGCAGTGAGAAAGTCACAATCACCACCCTCTGCTATGTGCAACTTTTTTGATTTGTACAATGCACTGTGTGTAACAACATACTTGTTGTTCACTTTAGAAAAAAAAAAATTACACTGGAACCACATCATAATGAAGACTTAAAAAATGGTCAATTACCTTGTGATATCAGGTTTCTCACTACAGTTTGACCTCGATTATCCGGCCATGTCGCAACCGGCGCTCATCCGGATGAGCGAATTGGCCGGATATGGGAGACACAATGTTAATGTATATAGCTGCCGTCCAAGCTGCCGTCCCAGTGCACTGGCAGCTAGGCAGGTAGCGTACCCCGCAACGGTGGTGTAATCTACGCTAGCCTGCGCAAAATTGTAGTCCCTTCTTCACAAAAATAAAGTATATCTTTATGTGAAAATCATACATGTTTTACCTCATTAGATATTGAAATACCTATCATGCACATCTTATGAAATTAGCGAAATAGATCCATGAAAGTCACTGTTTTTTGTTGTTTTTTCAATTTTTGGATGAAAAGAAAAAGTCCTTCACTGCGTGAACGCGTCCAGATAATAGAGATTTCTGGATAAAAGGAGGCTGGATAATCGAGGTCGAACTGTATATCAGTGTACAAAAACAAGGAACTACAAAGAGCTGACAATTGCAAAATTACCTCACTATAAGAGGGTTTTGTTATATCAAACCTCTTTAACTTTTAACGAGATGTCACTGTATACCCGGTAATCAGAGAAAGCCCTTTGCAATTATGATGCCTAGCCACAAATCACACCCCTATCTATAGGTATGTCATCATGCGGTACCCATGATTGACTTCACAAAGTAAAGGGTCAAATTCCTGTGTGAAATTTCTTCCTTGCAGTGTACTTTGAAATACTTGCGGTGACTGCACAAGTGTGGCAGAAAGGATGTTAGACAACCCCCTAAGGGCAAAACACCTGGAAAAAAAAAAGAAGCCGTAACATGGATCTTAAGGTAAACTTTGTGCAACAATGTGACCATGGCACTTCATACATGAATCTAGCCTACTTCAATCTAGCTATCAAATTCTTTTTCTGTATAATCCCTGAGTCTCCAGTGAGAACATGGAAAAAAATGACAAAAGGAAAGAGAGAAAGAAATAATAGAGAATATAATATATCATATGCGATTCTTCTACATGTCATGAAACAAATCTTTCCTGCCTTCTATGAGGTTGAACAACAGGAATATCAATGTAAGGTAAGTGTCAGGGTAGTGTGCTGAGGAAAATGTACACCAGGCAGGTCGGTATCAATGCACTGAGTTTACACAAGATATGGTGGAGCTCTGTGAAATATGTGCACATTTGCATGCTGCAGTGGAGTCTATAACGTACTATCTACATTTAGTGTTCTGTGGGGAAGCAGATTGTTTTTCTGACCGATCTACAACAGCATTCTTCGACTCCCAGGATTACAGAACTTTACCCCCCCCCCCCCCCGATCCCCTGCTGTACAACTCAATCGGATACACTCTACATTCACATGGATAAACTAGCACTGCACTACTGTAAATATTGGACAATGCATGGAAAAATATTTGTAGCCATTAATGTAATTAAATATATTTTCAGCATTTACTTCTGTATTGTGATATTAGGAAGGTAATGTGTGTGACAATGCAGTGCTCCAAAAGACATTACCATCTTCATGTATCTGTCTATTAGGCACCTGTAGGTATTCATTTTAGCAAAGGAATTGTGTCCCTCATTTTGACAATGCTTTAGAATCATCTTGGCAGATATTGTTGTTCAGCTGGATAGAATCTAAACAAAAAGGGATAGCACAGATCACCTGTGAATCACGTGTGATAATGACATTGATAACAACGAAATGACAAACTCTCATATACAAATAAACACTCAGATACACTTACATTATTGCTTTTGGTTGTGTATACTTAAAAATAAAAGATAGATGATGTACTATTTGTCAATCAAGATTATATCACAGACTGTAGCTGAGAAGTGTTTCTAAGAAAGCAAGCTTTTGAAGACAGAAGTTTGACACATCCATACATAACTGCAAGACAAATTAAAATTTGTGAATTTCAACTGCAAGGCAACGGCTGTTTTGGGCAGCTTCATGGCTTGTTACATCATTTTAGACTCACCGAACAAATCCGCTGCATCTTGCTTTTCATGGCAACAATAAAAAAAAACAAAAACGTCAGGTACAAGGCCTACAACTTCAAAATAGAATAGAGATTCAACACACTGCAGACAATAAAACACATGAGAAAAAAAGAAAAACAAGACATGGAGCATTATTTTTTTCAATAAGCTGAACTGAAAGGAGAGTCAAAGTGCGAAGAGTCAAAACAGATGTCATCTAGAAATCTATGACTGAAGTTGAATGGATGCTAAAAACTGAGGAATTTAGCCAGCCTTTGTAGCGCAATGTATATAATGGCAAGTTTGTTCTCACACAATAAAATATTGAAGAAGCAAAGTGATCTCATGTATTTTAAAAAAAATGCAACAAGCACTCACATAAAGAGTTTCTATCACTCAATGCCCTTTTCTATTTAACTGCATAAAATGGTGAAACAACACAACCAAGACAGACAAGACAGACAAACAAATCCAAAATCTTCTAAATCTGTCAAATAAAGTCGACAGTAAAGAGACAATATGCAAATTCAATATCTTCCTATTAGATATCCCCATATAGTATGGAAATAGGAAATGTACCCATGCATAACAAACTCTATTTTTCCTAGACCCTATAGTGCCATTTGGCTTCTGATTAATTTGTGTATGTATCACAACATCAGTTGCTCTACATTTTCTAGCAACAAAAATCTTGCCCTCTCTTGCATAACAAACAGTGTTATCTCCAGTGGTTAGAAATACCTGCACTGAAATAACGCAATGGCTGCTTCACTAAAAGTTCACTTAAAATGAAATGTTGACAAACAAAATCTTCTACATTAGCCAGTTTTCATACAAATCTTTGATGTTCACTGTGTGTGCTGGTTTGTTTATTGATGTTGTTGTCTTGCTTTTTGCAATGGAGAATGTGATTTCAGTACATGCATCGTGACTACATTTGATTCTTTTAGGATTAGGCTTTTGATGTTCTTTTCTCAATGAAATTCAAATGCTTACAAGCACGCACGCTGTCATGGCAACAAATTTATAATGCAATACTCAACATAAGTGCATGTTTCATAAGCACATAAACATTATGTATAAAATAGATACCAGATACTGGGAGCACAGACGCGTCTAAAGTCACACGATACAAGGTGGCCCATGTTCAGTATGCATACTTTAGAATGGCACGTGTTTATGAAACAGGTATCTCGGCACTGACTGTAAACTGAACGAACTCCACACTCGCGCATCAGTAGTTCAGCAGAGGAAGACAAAAGTATTGCGATAGTCATGAACTGAAGAAAAAAAAAGTAAATGAGAAACACTTGTTACAGACATGAGTCACAGACACTGTGGATAATAACAAATGTCTAATGTAAGGTGTATGATCTATCATCACACACCTATGCAATAATGCATTTTGCATGGATACGCTGTGCATTGAGATAAGCGGATTTCAGTCCGGCAAAGTTGCTATACATTATGCAACCAGTACATCGTCCTTCGTATGGTTATTCTATCCTGACATCAATCAGACTCCTTCAATGGATGCACAGAAAGATATTGATGCCGTCTTCAAACTCAAGCTCCACTGAATTCCAGTGTGGATGGGTTACAAAGTGATGACAAATGAGATACCGCAAATCTAGGATCACATGATTAATCTTCCTCCTTTCTGTAGTTTCAAGATCTTTCCGAGCCTTTGTTTGGCAGTTGCCATGCCTTTCCGGGGTTTCTTGCTGGGTGCTGAAAAAACAAAAACAAAGACAAGGTTGCAAAATTATTACAATTCTTCATGCTAAATTGTTACCTTTGAAAAAAAACAAGAACAGAAAAACCAAATTTGCATTAATATTTCGATTGCACACCTGAAACTTTAGAGTAAGAACCGTACTCATATATTATGGCAGGCAAAATTTCTAATGCAACCTCATACTTACTTGAAAAGTCAGTCAGCAATGTCCAAAGCTTTATGTTCCATTCCTTCCTGTCAATACTAGTATTTTTTCTTCTTCTTCTTCCTTCTTTTCTAAATCAAGGCTAGCTGGAATAACTCAAGATATTGATCTAAACATCTTTTGTTTGTTTAAACTTGTTTCCCCCCCCCCCCCTTTTAACAAAATGTAAAGATGGACATTTTTATTAAGGTAATTTCATGCATTTCTTTTTGCACAAAGCATCTGAGTATGCTACATAAAGAAAAACTTTCCATTCTGGAAAAAAAAAAATGGATGGTTACACTTTAATCAGGCCTTATAAAATCCCTCCTCAGTAGCTTCTACCTTTAATCTATTATATCTAATCATACACATTGCATAAGCGTTCCTAAATAAACTCTTGGAAATCTATTAGATTGATGATCAGACTTTAATTAACACCATAAAGAAGTAACAATAGCTCTGCTGATATAAAAAGAAGAGAATCCAACTCACGCCTTCCCGGTCCTTGTGCTGTGGCAGGCTTGAGCAAGTCAGCTGGGGCGCTCTGGGTGAGGTCAATGTCCTCTACATCCAGGGCATCTTGGAAGAAGAAGGGATCATGGGACTGTCCCAGGAAGGTGCTGCTGGTTGACGGAATGTCCTCAAGGGGTTCTGGTGCCTTCTTGGGTGCCAGAGGTTTCCGCCGGATGTACTGACGTTTTGGTCTTGGCTGCAGACAAACATTCAGAACATTTTGTCAAACCCAAGCAAATAATGGTATCCATTGCTACCCTTTTACAAAAGGACTAAATTTTGAATCTTACTTACCTTTATTTTGTGTGAAATATGATCACTTTTTAGACACCACACTTAAATCACACAACCACAAGTTTGACTGTTCTGTGTGTGTTTTTTTTTTTTATTATTGTTATTTTTTTTTATTTAAAGGAAGTGTGAAAACTGGTCATGAAAGGATCAAAGCAACTTGATGTACAAATTATCAATGTGAATAAGTATGCAGTACCTGCTGCATGCTATAAGGATAAGAAACAGCACTAGCTGTTTGGCAGAATCTTGGTGGTCCAGTAGATATGACATCTGTCCAGTAATCAGGAAATTGTTGGTTCAAATGCATCCCGAGCATGTACTTATGCCCATGATTTTTCAATCATGGCTGCAATCAGTTTCAATCTCTTACCTTATTGGCCAACCTAGCTGCAGCGTCCGCCAATCCCGTCTCAATGTTTGGTCTCCTGGCGTTCTCTCTGACTGGCCTCACCGGCTTTTGGCTGGGAGTGGTGACCTTGGCCTTGGGATTCCAGGGCAGGTCCATGGGGTCCCGTCTGGGCGTCTTGCTGCGTGATTTGAACAGGGGGCCATCTCCGTCATCGTCCAGTGATGGATATACTGTCCAAGGAAGGGTAACATGAAGAACATGTTTCTGTTTCAAAATTCAAATTTTTCAACCACACAGCACCATGTAAACCTAATTCTTCGTAAATATTTTAAGCCTTAAATTGATACATACAATAATTGCAGAATAGTGAACACTGAAGCATTATAAAATGAGGTAATTTCCATCCGTAGGGGGACAAATACAAAAACAAATACACAAACACACAGACACACAGACATAGATACAGGGGTCTGTGTGCATACTCTGTCTTTGAGTTTGTTTATGTGTGCAAACAAATATCAGTGCTAAGCTTGAATAAATTAAACAGTGCGTTAAAGATGGATGTTCTAGATTTTCCATTTGATTGCCAAAAAATGGATAGGGTTGTTTATGTGTTTCACCAGACATACACTGAGTCCCTGTAAAGGAAGCCTTGACCAAAGCGTTTCTTTCCCTAATTTCCCTACCAACTCTTTGCAGATTTCTTTTTATGTTTGCATGCCAATTAAAGGGAAAAATATGTTAGGTAAAACTTTTGAAAATTACACAGCATGCCACAAGTGTAAGCACCTGTATGCAGACAGTACTCTCGGATGTACATGTACCTTAAAGGCATAATTTACCATTTGCAGATGAAACAAAAACCCAACATTAGTGCTTCAAAATAGTTCTAAATGTAAGTTACAGATAGAAACAACCAATGTAAAAATTTGAACCTGTATCATCGATGTTAAGTGTTGTTAAAAATACAAAATGTGGACAATAGTTATAATAAAAATGTTTCCAGACTAAACATCTACAGTTATGTTTTAATGAGAAAAATAGTGACATCTCCTTATATTTTAGGCTTTATTGCCAAAATTTAATATTGTAGGATGTTTTGTGATGCAACTGACCTACACATACTGTATGCATCAAAGGTGATATCTTGAACATTTTTTAAATCACTGCTCCCAAAGGTAAACAGGACCTTTAAGACGTACATATTGACTTACCATACTTCGCATCCTGAAAACAGTTGGGCAAGTCATCATCCATCTCGTCAGCAAAGCGTTTTCTCTGCCTCCTTCTCCGACTTCTCCTACTCCCGGGGTGATCGTGGTCCTCGTCATTGTCCTCATCGTCCCCATCATGACCTTGGCCAAGGCGCGAGGACGATCGTCCCGGCAACGATATCGACAACATGCCCTGGATGGCATCTTGTGTCCCCGGCGATGCCGGTTGATTTCTGTAAGTGATGCAGATACAAGAAGAGCATGAGCCAAGAGATTTTAGCTGCCTTATGTCTTCACCAGTAGCTTCATCAGCTGGTCTTTGGAAGTTTCAGCCTGTGACCAAGACTTCCTCAGGGTGGTGTGCTAGCAGAGAAATAAAAAACGCTATCTTCTAGCAATGAGTCTGTGTGAGGGGCATTGCCCTACACCATGTTAACTGTTCATCACTTTCCTCTCAACCTTTAGAAACACTTTGACTACATCTATGTATCCATGCAGGCTAGGTTTCACAACTTCTACAAGATTTTGCTGGAAGATGGTTCATGGTAGGTACAATGTAGATAACATCTGACATACTGTTACATTTTATCGTGACATCTTTAATGATTCAAGTAATGTGACATGCATGTTTTCCATCCCAGTACTGTACACAAATGAGGAAATCCTCGTTTGTCACATCAAAGCAAGGATTGGGAGGTGTGGAGGAAGACTCACTTCAATTCGGCCTCAATGTCTGCCAGACTGATGGTAGGAAGAGGCTCCAGTTTGGTGGCTTGAAGGAGGACATCTACATTGCTAATCTGTGGTGCCTGTAAAAAATGTAATAGCAGAATGGTAATAGCAAAAAATATATACATAGATATTATACATATACACATGACATCACTTTCTCAAAGCTGAATGACAACATACGGTAGCAACTTGTTTTGACGAACTAATCCGGATGCACAATTTTGAAATAATGGTTTTAATTCTATTGGCTGAAGCCGAATGACATACATCGGCTGTTGTTTGGCCACGAAAACTCAGAAACATCTCTATGAATCTGTTTGGCTTGTCATGAATAACTCATGTAAAGATATACTGTGTATTCAAAGAGAAGTTTAATGCGTGACTGACATGATTCATTTTCATTTTTCCTTTTCCTCTAGTATTCCAACAAATATGAATACGGTGAAAATCATAGTTATTGTGATGGTACAAGAATGATGGTAAGTCCAAAACATACCCGAGGGCTTCTTTCTGATGGCAAGACGTCATCATCAGAGTCCAGCGTGTCCGAGGTTGCTGATGTGTTTTGCGTTGAGCTACTCAGCCCACTTTGGTGGTTGGATTTACCATTGACTGAAGGGAAAAACACAAGGATACAATGACTTTACCCAATCCACAATATACTATTCAGCATAAGGGGGTGTTGCATGAATGTTGCAATCGATTGCAACTCAACTTTCTTGCAACACCCCATAAGATCATTTGGGATCACGTTCATACTTGTGCACAGAATTCTGGCCACTGATGGCATAAGGTGAGTGATATTGAAAGAAAGCTCCCTAAATTTATTGATTAAAAAAAAAAGGAACAAATTTATTCTTACAGCCCTGCTTCATACTGAAGCAATATGCTTTACTTTTGAGAAAACATAAGAAAAAGACAAGGTGTCAGATACACAATGACCAATTTCATGTACATAATGACAAATAAAACCAACTATTTAGAAGCCATATTATTCTGTTCTTTCATACTTGAAAGAGCATTACAAGGTGTTCCATACTGAAAATGATAATTGAGCAAGAACTACAACAAATCAGTAAACATCCTAATTCTAAACAGCATGGCATCTTCGTCAGCCAGTATGCACATTTGTTGAGGTGGGCCCGACTGCACACAGGAGAATGTTTGCAGGTTAGACTAGTTGATATTATCAGTTTAAAGGTCACATTTAGGGAAATTACTTACAAGATAACCTAAGTTTCAGAGATCCTTGTGAATGAAGGAGCTTCTTTCTCTCATTCATGTCCTCCCCTGTCTCTTCTTCTACATTTATGTCTTCGCTGCTCCCTTCTCTTCTCGTCAAAGAGTGAAAGCCGTCGCTTTTCGCCGGCACAGGTGAGCCGCTCCGACTGAAAAAGAAGGAAAGAATAACAAAGCCCGCACTGAAATAGGTTGGATTGGAAGACGGTGACAGAAATGCGTATATCTTAACACAGCAAACATTGAAATGAGAAACATTAAATGAGGAAGACGGATTAAAATGCAACAAATGTCATCCCTTCTCACAAACATGGGCTACATGTACCACTGCATTAGCATAGACTTTGCACATACAACATGCATCTATTATGGACATGAATGTGGGTCTCGCACAGCAACGCCAAAATCAGCACCGAACATGAATGACAAAGAAGATAATCTCTAGGGGCTAGTGTTAGCCAATGGGAAAAAAAGCATTTAAATTGCTAACACAAATGGTTGAGCTTGGTTCAGCAGATGACATTCAACACCAAGCCCAGCACCAGCTACCAGAAATATGTCATAATTTTGACGTCAACTTCCCAACACCGACTGATTTCAAGTTCGGTTTTATTGCTGGTGCTGGAGTTGAGAACCGAACTAGAAATCACCCATTGTCCTTACCTGACAATTTTGCCGTTTGATACCACCAGCTTGAGAGTCTGTGAGTTACGAGAATCGATGTTTTCTTTCCGCCTTCTTCTGTACCGTTCTTCTTCACTTTCTGATGTTGACGAGGCCGTGGTTGTTGATGTTGGATCAAATTCAAAGGAATCACTTTTCGGAATGCGTAGTTTCAGTGATGGCTTTTTTTCCTGAGCTTGTGCCCTATACTGTGAGGAATTGAATGTAAAAAAAAAATTGAAATTAATGGTAAACTTAAAAAGGAACAATTTGTAATACAATTGGTAGATTAACATCTTCTCACAGTTATAATAATGACAATTTTTATCAAAGCTTGATATGTGAACACTCACTGCTGTAAATGTTTTATTTTTCAGAGATTCCAATCATCAAATTTTCATTTCTGATTCAGTGGCTTTCAAACAATATAAATTGTGCATTCTTTGTCTATGTGTGTCCAGCAGCACTTATTTTTCAAATTTTTAAAAACTACAGACGACTCCCATTATAACAAAGTCTTCAGGGCCAGCAGTTTTGTTTTGTTATATCAAAATTTTGTTATAACCAAAGAGAAAAATATATAAAGATACATAGATGGTAACTTTAGGACATAAATGTTTATTTCATTGTGATGAGAATTTCATTATAACCGTGTTTGTTATTCCGAGAGTTCACTTATTAAAACAGGTACAATGACATCACTTCTTTTGTTGATTGCTTGACCCATAAATGATGTAAAATTAAAATGATGGGGGTCACGTTGCTCATATCCTTCTTTAATAAGGGGGGGGGGGGGGGACCCACAGCACACCCACTCTGGGCGACACTCACCACACCGTGCAGGTGACCCGTGACGAGTGCAGGGAGGCGATGAGCCGCCAGCTGTGAACCCTCCTTGAGGCTCTCTTTGGTCTCGTTGTGGAGAGCCTCCAGGGCTTCCATGTGTTTGCTGTCCATCTTGGTCTTCTTCTTGGACTTCTTCTTCTCCTTCTTCCCTGCAGCTTCAGCCTGGCGCAAGAGGTAACCACAAAATGAGAGATTTTTTTTTTTTTTTTTTTTTGGGGGGGGGGGGGTTTGCTTTTCCTACATTTGCTGGCAAGGCAAAGTTTTCTACTGTGTAGCTGCAAAACCCTCTTCTGTGATGGCTTTCATGTAAATGATTTTCTTTATGTCTGAATGCATGATACAATGTCAAATGGGCTGGGGCAAACATTTTCAAGACACCTCTCAAAGATTTTGTGAATTACATTGACGTAACTGCACAAGTGTTTAGCTGCACAAGTGTCTTTTAACAAGATTCAAGCATTTCAAGAGAATATTGATTTCACAAGAAGTTTCCAATGTTTTGTCAATCCATCAATCAATCCATCTAATGCAGCCCAGGCAGAGTATGAGGTTGTGAATGTGATAGCATATACTGCAGCACTGAAACAAATTAACATTTTTGTAGCTGCAATGTACGCTACAAAAATTGATGTTGGCTACCTGCTTCATGTGAATGCACAAGACTTAAAAACTGACATTTGTTCTCTATTCTGCCTACACTGAATACTGTTTGCCTATTAAATGTAGAAAATATCACAGTATGAAAAATATATAAGGAGACAGAAATGAAGATGGGGAAAAAGGGAATGACGAAAGAAATACAGACAGAGTAACATTACCTCAAATCCTTTGACTTCTTTGGCAAGATCTTTGAGTAGTTTGGTGTGATTAATTGTTTCTGGGATTTCCCGTTCATGGTGCTTCAACTGAATTTAAAGGGGTAAATAAGAAAATAAAAAAGTGAATATACAACATAAACACAGATGATGAAAACAATGACAATTCAAAGAAACAGAATCGGTTTGTGTGAAACACATATTTAAATGTATAACATTCATCTCTCAACTACTATGTTGTGTAAAGATTGTTCCAATCTCATTTTTTTCTATATATTAAAGATAAAATACATCTCGAATTACATATTGTCTTCCATGCTTTTAGACATAAACACAAACATGCAAATACATGTACGTACTATCATACAATTACCAGTAATGTTAGAGACAGCTTTGGGAGTGTGTTACTGATATCCATCAACAAGGACAAATATTTGCACATGCTTGGCAGTGTTATTTCGCAACATACAATTCAATTTTGTATTGCATGATACTGTTTGTATTATGTGTGACACTTATCTCTCACAGGTTGTGAGACCAGTTCTAAATAGTTCTGATTCCACAGAGTGCACATTAAAATTGGTAGGATCTTAACCATTTGTGCTTTGAGTGGTGATTGTCACAAGTACCAAGCACAGAAAGGGGTAAAACGGTTCTCTGTGTCTTCATTTTATTTCCATGACAAGCCAATTCTAAGTGATGATGCAATACATTATCGAGTAGACCAGGACCAGCACACAACATTTTCAACAGAATTGTGTATAACTTCTTTGAGATATATGGACTGTGCAATTATGTGTAAATAACAAAGCCTCTGTCAGCAATGCTTACAGAGCAATAAAAAAATTATTTAAAAAAAAAACATCATTTGCAGGAATGGATGCATACAAAATAGAAGGGTGCTACATGGATTTACAATTTATCGTGGAGTTTTACAAAGCAAAGGCAATATTTGATTGGACATTTAACTTGATGGTGAAGGTTGTCATGGTGCGAGGAGTCGGTAGCCTGTAGCCAATCGTCACAGCTCTTAAAAACCTGCAGTTCTGGTTGGTGCCTAAATTCCTAATGTCTGTGATCATACTGTTGACTATGTGTCACTAAAGGTCAAATCTAGCGGGTACAAGAGGATACAGCGTATGAGACACTATACTCAGTGAAAGTACACTGTAGCTAATAATGATGAAGGCAAATTGTAAACTGGGGGACACTGCTTAGTTGTAAGCAGCTGAGGATTTGAAGGAAACCGCAAAAAAAATGAAACATTTGTGACAAATTTCCATGCTACAAAGAGAAATCCATGTGTATTAAGTTGATTAAATATGTACAGCAGGGAATGTGAAGGAGGCAAATACATTGTAACATACATATGTACAGCTATATTCATGAAGAAGGCATCCTCAATTTAACGCTGACACTAACACACAGGGTTATCAATATTTAACGGCTACCTGTTTTTACAAGACATGTTATGGCAGACTCTCATACATGTTACTGTGTGAGGAATTAATCATATCATTTTTTCTTTCCTGTGCTGGCAAAGGGAACCATATCAATTAAAGGGTGTGTACAGTTTTGGTCGAGGTGAGGATTTAGCTTTTAACGTTTTGCGAGAAATTCAGAAATCACTCTATGAAATGTCAAAGAGCATGCAATTCTAAGGGGTATCAAAAGTTTATTTGATGAAAATTGGTTTTGAAATGGCTGAGATATCCCAAAACAAGGTGAAACAAAGAGATCCTAATAAAAGGCGTGGTCTGTAGTCTTATTATTATCACTTTTTTGGATATCTCGGCCATTTGAAAACCAATTTTCATCATATAAACATTGAATCCTTCTTGAAATTACATGCTCTTTCATACTTCATAAGAGGTTTCTCATTATCTCACTTAGGAATGCTCAAAAAATGAATCCCCACCTCAACCAGTACTGTACAGTCCCTTTAAGCTTTCTCTGTCGAGTAAGGGCATGCTATGGAAATTCACAGGGCTAGTGTACCGATACCAGGAAAACGGGCAATGCGAGGGACACACAATGCTACTCAGGTGTATATACAGTGCTGTACTCATGAGATGCCGCAGCTAGGACTTTACAATGAAATTGACAATGCAGCCACGGTATCAGTCATGCATACTGGACACTGCTTGTAAGAGTTACGCTGGTTAAACACTGGGAGGACAAGCGAGCATGCACAAACATCTGTTAAAATTGTAATTGAACAAGTTTCTTTTTAGAGGATCCTATGACATGTTCAACTGTCCTTCAATAAAGGGTACATAAAACATCAAAAACAAATATTTCTTGGTTTAAGAATTTGATAAATGTGTTTGGCTGCATTGTCGTACCAACCATTTTTTTTTTCTATCACATTTAAAACCACCAGTAACTATGACATTTCTCAGACCTAACAAATGAATATCTTACTTGGAACCACCCAAGTGCTGCATCATTAATACGATCTACTAATTTCATTCATCAGAACTTGTCTATTCATTTGCAGTATCATACGACAGTAAATCCTAGAGTGTAGCTTGCAGCTTGAGCAACTGATACATTTTTATCTTTAAGCATGCCATTTGATATTTGAGATAGGTTGCACGACAGATAGAAAGGCATTGAGAAACTGGTCACATAGACAAGTGTGAAGATATGCATATTAATGCAAGCAAGACGGTAGCGCTGCTTTTTCTGATTATATCAAACAATTTTAATTTCACAGGGAGTTTACTTTGGGGTGGAGGTTGAGAAGCACATATGTATATAGTACTACTCTAAAATGCCAATGGTTCACCAAGAAACACAAAGCTAAATGAAATCTTAATTTGGGGGGAAACAAGGAACTCATGACTGGGACTTACTTTCATTGTTCTTGTTACTGCCTTTAGCAGCTTTGTGAAACAACAAAAAGATATTCACATAAATTCAAGAGACTGCAACACTCGTACTTTACATTTTGGACCTAAACTTCCATGTGTTTGTCAGAAAGATAGGTAAGTTGCTAAAACCTTGGAAAATATACAACAGTCACATCATAAGGCATGTAAATGTTGGAAAATCAATACATTTGACCATCCTAAACTGAAAATGCAAATCACATCGAGAGTGTTAAGCCATATATAATATATACACATACAAATGCAGGTCTGCCAACATTCCCACATCCAAGTCAGGGAGATTCCACACAGCAATCAGGGAGATATCTGTTTGTTACATGCATTTCAATGGGCAAAAATAATTCCCAAATCAGGGAGATTTTAATATTCTCTTATTCTGACATGAACAGATTTTGACATTTTCAGGGAGACTCCTGCAGAATCAGGGAGACTTGGCAGCTCTGCAAATGTACCAGGCATACTATTTTTTTTTCTTTGCACTTGTTACTGCATTAGCATTTTCACTGTTCATAGTCCCATAATAAATTGTACTGTAATTAAGAACACTTTCTTCAGACACTTATTTTCACCACTTTGCTGAAGTATGTCTATGCTTACCCAACATACAAAGTGTACATGTACCAATACAGAATTTAAAAGAAAAAAAAAAATCAAAAGAATGATTACACGTAGCTGGCAAAAGTGCAATTTTATGTATATTTTGCATTTTGATGGAAACAAATATATGCACTAACAATTGTTCATGGAACAGCAATACCTCAGTTACAGTTTCTTTATCATGACACCCTATCCAACATACACATTTTAATACCCAACATGAACTTCAGATCCTAACAAAATCAGCCAATCTGTATTTACCCCTACAATTCCGTTTAATTGTGCAATATCAAGATGATATCAATAGGAAAGCACTCACAATTTCCACACTATATACGAACAACTTTTCAAGTAAACAAGCACACACTAATGTGTACAACTACAACTACTACCTCAAATGATTGAAAAAAAATAAAAGATAACCAGTAACATAGTATGGCATATGAATTTCAAATTGTCAAAGTAAATGAACCCTACCTCTCGTTTGTTGGTCCAAGTCTTCAGAGTACTGCATAGGTCCTGCACACCATTCACTATGTGTGGTGATATTGTTTTCTTGTCTTCCTTGCATGCTGCATTTCAAAAAATAAAATATAAAACAAAACTGAATACCACAAAGAATTGTTCGTGATTTGCAACTGACACTATTTCATTGTGATGTAAATTTGATGGCATAGTGATGCAATCTACAAACAGTCAGACCTCTTCTAACACGCTTTACTATCTCTTTTTCTAAACCAAGCTGAATGTCACAAGGTGCTTTTCAATTCTTCAACCAATGCAATATTTGCATAATCTACAGTGATTGGGAAGGGAAAGACAACACAGTAGAATATCATTTGCTTGAGGGTGAAAGATGTACAGTGCACTCCCGTTATAACAAACACGATTATAATGGAATATTGGTTACAACGAAGAAAAAAAAAATCAGGCCGTAACAAAATCTGCTCTATGTGTTTTCACTGTTTATCTGTCTGGTTACATCGAAATTTCGATATAACAAAAGAAAACTGCCGGTTCCGAGGACTTCGTTATGATGGGAGTCCACAGTACTGTTAAAGGTAAAAAATAGTTCTCAGAAGAGCTCAATATTCATCGTCCACCATTTTGAATTTGCTGGCAATATATCAAAAGGGTCTTCCTTGAAACTTGTCCTGGGTTTTGTCAGGATAATGTGCTGTTTTGGAGTGTTTTAAGTGTAAAATCATTTAGAACCGAGTATTCATCCTGTATTCCTGAAGTGCCTTCCCTATTCAGTAGTGGTAAGGTAGATTACGCGAAGATTGATCGTGCCTGCAGTAGTATTTTCCCAACAAGCTGCAAGCAATTCATTCTCATGCGGAAGATTGATGGACACTGCTATGGCCCAATATTTCAAGTATCGAAAATTGACTAATCAGAACAATACACAGCCACCAAGATAGAACATGCTTTCACAATGTGAAACTGTTGGCATACCTTTCGAGCTCATATTTCACAGTTTTATCATAATCTGATAAAAATTGTGTTATCACAGATTTATTTCGCACATTTTTTTTGCATATATTTGTCCATTTTAGAGCAAAATCGCCAGTTTCTGCACACATTTGAAAACTATATTTTACCTTTAAGTGTGAGAACAGAAGAGTCAAAGTGAGAAGAGTATAGTTTGAATTTTTTTTAAAATGCCTCAAGTTTAATGCACAACATGTTCAGTAGTATTAATTGAGCACTTATCAAACAGGTTGCTAAAGCTCTACAACCCCCCCCCCCAAAAAAAAAAATAAAAGAATAACAAGAGACCCGCGGGTCTAGCGCTCACCTGAGTATCGCAAGTTCACCTTTCATGCAGTCACTAATCTAAATTATTCAAAGCTTTACTAAAATTTGACCAGGCATTCTCAAGTAGAACATGAAAATGTACAATAAGGGCCAAAGTTTTTAAAGATTCCTTAATTTGGGGGCATTGGGGCCCCCTGGGGCCCACTGGGTGGGGCATGGTGCCCACTTTGATGAATTGAGATCCTGACCCCCTAGGGATGCTACCTGCCAAGTTTGACGAAAATCCATCATGAGGTTTTCAGGAAGAAGATGAAAATGTACAATTCAGGCCCCCATTTGGACCTTCCCAACCCCCCCCCCCCCCTGCCCCCAAGAGGGGCACCCCTGGATCTGCCATGAACAAACTTGAAACTACAGTCATTAATGTACTCACTCATAGTATTATCTTAGCTTATCTTAGAGAAGATTTTTAAAGATTCCTTCATTTTTTTTTTTTTTTTTTTTTTTTGGGGGGGGGGGGGGTTGGGCCCCCCTGGGGGCCCCCTGGGTGGGGCATGGTGCCCATTTTAACAAAATGAGATCCTAACCCCCTAGGGATGCTACCTGCCAAGTTTGGTGAAAATGGGACATGGGGTTCTCAAGAAGAAGATGAAAATGTACAATTTAGGCCCCATTAGGACCCCTCCCCACCCCCCTCCCCTGGGTCCCAAGGGGGGCACCCCTGATTCTGCCATGAACAAACTTGAAACTATAGTCATCAATGTACTAACTCATAGTATTAACTTAGCTCTCTCACTTCTGGTTCTAGAGAAGAAGATTTTTACAGATTCCTTAATTTTGGGGGGTTGGGGCCCCCTTGGGGGCCCCCTGGGTGGGGCATGGTGCCCATTTTAACAAATGGAGTTCCTAACCCCCTAGGGATGCCTGCCAAGTTTGATGAAAATCGGTCTTGGGGTTTTCAAGAAGAAGATGAAAATGTAAAAAGTTTACGCACGACGGACGACGCACGACGGACGACGTACGACGGACGCCGGACGAAGGGCGATCGCAATAGCTCACTTGAGCCTTTGGCTCAGGTGAGCTAAAAACACAAAAAACATACTGATGCATGATAAGACAAGATAGTCTGAAGGTAAACAGCATATCTTGGTTGTAACACAGTGACACTGCACATGTAATGGTATGCATGTTCCAAACCTACACCGATAAGGAACATTCTCACCTCTCAATGTGTCAAGAAGGTGACGTGCTGCATACCACATTGTGGCCTCAAACCAAGGAAACTGAAAGCGAGGCGGTGTCTTCACTCTCTTTTCCAGGTCATTGATTCTAGGAGTTAAAGAGAAAAATTGCATATCAAGACCACCAGAAATACTGTAAACATGTATGTTTTGCATGTGTGAACAGCGCTAAATTGCACACCATAGAAAGCCATAGTTTTCCTTGCTAATTGCAATTGGAAAGGATTCCATCAAATACTCAGTTATTTTGGGTTTCATTCCACTACAAATACACATTCAATTCAACACGATATGAAGATCTTCATACACCTACGACAGTTAAAGTGAACTAAATAATGCACACTGACAATACCAAATGGAAATACAGAAAACTTTTGACGAACCTTCACTAATATTTTCCATACCATCACAGTACAAATATATAACAGCAATTTAGGAAGACAGCTTTGAACAATACAGTTGTATATTAATTGTTGCTCTTCTTCAAATTTACATTACCTTTCACTTTGTTTGTGTGGTTATTCATTTATCCATCTTATTTGATTTATCTATTTTTTTTTTTTTTGTGGACACATTCAAGAGTTTCTGGAAACCCATCTTGCTGGACATTTGATGGTGGAAATAAGAAATGTTCTTGCACAAACTGAAAATTCTAACTTCTGAGAAAGAAAAGAACGGAACTCACTTGATTTGTAGACCGATGTTGTAACCATGGAGGAAATTGCCACCAAAGATGAGGCTATCCACCGTCGTGAGGACTGCATGGATCCATCCTAACATAAAAAACATCACCACGGCAACTAGACATGTCATCATATCACAAGCATCGCCCTACAGCAGGGCTGCCAATATTTGCACGTCAAAATTAGGCAGGTTCTACAGAGCTAGCAGCAAGAAATCTGTGAGTTACATGCACCTCAGCTAGTCAAAATTATTCCCCAATCAGGAAGGCTTTTTATAATCTCATTCAAGGGTGTGAACAGATATCAAATTTAACCAGGGAGTCTCCTGCAGAATGACAGAGATTGGCATCTCTACCATAGTCATGTTCTACTGGTGTATGTTGTCATTCAGAGCAATTTGTACCATCTACCACGGCAAAGTCACTCCAACACATTAACAGACCTCCCCCCCCCCAAAAAAAAAAAGACCAATAAATGAAACAAAACAATAACTAAATTCTACAAAAATCAACCACAAAGAAAGCCATCATTAGAATCCCTTTATCTTCCAATCAAAAACACAACTATAATTATCTGATGGTATTATACAGCAAGCATAGGGATGAGAATTATTAATCCTGCACCATAACATCTGAAGTGTAGAATGTTTGCAGGAAAAGAGTTAATAACACAGTGACATTCGTCAGTGTTTTGGGTATGAAGACTTTTATCCCACAAAATCTACTTGCTTATGCATCAATTATTATTTCTAGTGCTATCAATGCTTTTCATGTTTAGACTATTCCTCCAATTTCTTGTTTCTTTCAGCAGAGAGGGGATTGTCCTGAAATGGGGGGACTGACGGCCAGAACGTTCGAGTCACAATAAAATCATGTATGCCGCCCTCAGTGGCCAGAGCCATCCCTCTTGCTACTTGAAATTCTGTGAATCAGCTCTGAACAGTGAGTGAATGTATTTTGGTGGAGCTTTAATGGGATGAGAAATATATAGCTACCTGTTGGTATACAAAATGTCTGCCCCTGCTTGACCACACACTTGTAGCAGATGCCCATCTTGTCGCCAAGGAAGGTTTCGCTCTGTTTTGTCTGGTCAAGTTTGCTCCAGCTCTCGTACGCCTTCAGATTATCATCTGTTGGCTCCAGGAGGTAAAAGACCTTCTCCCCCTGGGTGATGAAAGAGCACACAAGGTGTAGCCATTAATTGATGTTTAGGTGTAGCATTGACATATACTGCATCAATATTTGCGTAAAATGGTCATTACATGTATATCAGCACATCACCTTCAAAATTTGAATTATCTTGGAAGTTTGTTCCTTTTCAGTCTCATGCAATATGAAATATCTACATCAATTCATAATCATAGGGACATAAGTCCCCATTAATACTTGTATCATTGTACACTCCAGCAGTGCTAAGCTTACCCGCAATACGTGGTACCACACTGACGTTCCCCCAAAGTCCACATGGAAGTCTGTGTAGCTGTCCTTGACACCCATGAGGCAGTACTTGGACACCTGTGGCTTGTCGTACGGGCAGTCCTCGGGCAGCTTTTCCGGCCAGATGTTGTCCACCCAGCTGATCTTTCTCACAAACCTTGGAGCCTCCACTAGGTCAGACAGCCTGCAAAGGAGGGCGTCAAAACAAAACAAAATATACAGCAAGTCTCTTGCGATGAGTGGCTCATGTGTTTCTCTGAATGCTTGTGTCTTATCAGAAGTTATGTCAAAGAGTTCCCAGTTTTTGTCATTCAAAATGTCAGGTTCTTTTTGAGAGAAAACTCAGTTCTGAGCCTATACAAGCAGATACTAGAAAGAAATAAAAGTAGACAACACATTACAGTGTCTGTTAAGTTTGTTCCCAACATAATTTACAGAACTTAACGAAACGACCCTTTTTATTTTGTTCTCTAAACAAAAACTTGATGAGGGGGTGTGCCTTTACAATACAGCACAAAATGCATCTCACCGCATTACTGTAAAAAAAAACACAAGCAATCTTGGAAGATTGGTTACTGTTTTGTCACTGACATGTTATTTTTTTGTTCTTCAACACACATCAGTCAGCACTGAGTATACCCAGCAGTACGTCACATTTATGGCACTGATGAAAATATAGTGCAACTAGAGCACTCGACCGGAGGACCCGATCAGGCAAATGTATCCCCCGAACCCGCCCCCCCCCCCCCCATACCCCATTTGGATGATTTTTTAGGCTAAACTGTTGAATAATATGGCAACTGGGAACCAATGTTTGCACTTAAGGTGTTTTTCAGTTGTTTTCACAGAATTTACCTTGGGCCACTACAGGTTATTAGTAGGAGTCTTCAAATACACTGGGTCGTGATCACTGTAATGAGGCTGGTGGTGTAGCATAAGAAATATGACATGGCATCCTATAAAAGTTAAAAAAAATGAGGGCGCTTTCCATAAAACTTTTGTTGCCCAGAATAACCCCCATAAACCTCCACAGCAAGTTTGAATGGTATCCTACAAGAAATGTGGCTGATAGAACACATACAAGAAATGTGACATGGCATCCAAATCGGAACACTGAGGGTACCGTCACCACAAACTGTTGTGTCCTACTATAGAATGACCACCAATACACCTCCTTTGCAAGTCTGCATAAAATCCAGTGAGTAACAATCAAGATATTGCATAGATAAGCATTTTTGCAAATTTTGTCCTGATCAGGGTAACCTTTGACCCTGTAAAAGGTGAACAATGAGGGCAGCATTATCAATGGTATAAATGTATAGATTTGACTATGTTATGTTTAAATACCAAATTTGAAAAAAAATCGGTCAAGAAACAGGGCCAGCGTCGCACACACAAGCAGACCCTATTAAATTTACCTTTTCAAGTATAAAGATGAAACAAGCGAGGGCGCCACCACCAAAAACGATAGGCATCTTCATTTCACTATAATGCACCTTTCTGCCAAATTTGAGGAAAATCTGATAAGAAATGTGCCCGATAGTGCACACACAAGAAATGTGACATGGCATCCAAGTCAGCGCAATGAGGCCAAATCCATAGTATCCTCCGAACTCTGTTCAGGGGATACAACTAACAAGATGTAGACTATAGGAAGAGTAATTGTATTTTTTTTAAACTCCTTATTCATATAGCTACTACCTCATTAACATACAATTTTGCTTTACTACGTACCACACTGTAGGTAAGTGCCGAGGTTGGACCATGGGAAGCAATTATGATACAATGTGGCTCACCTTGTTTGTGAGAATTCCAGGCTGATCACATTTAGGATCTTGTCTCTGCTTGGACTTGTGAAGTAATCTGACCACTCCCGCATTGTCATCTTCAGCTCATCTTGCTTTCCGACGTCGATGACATCCAACTCCATGGAAGACCCTTGAATATGCAAAAATGAAAAAAAAAGGAAAAGAGAAAGAAGTGACGTAAGGATAACGAGGATCGCTACATCACAAAAAATGTTGAACTTTAACATCATGAATTTCTTCTAGTTAGCATGGGAAAAAGAAGGTTAATCAAAGAAAAAAAAAAATCAAGAAGAAGAAAATACTGAGACAGCTGTATTAGACACTGATATACCTTTTATGCCTATTAATGTAAATGTAATCCTCACGGCAGGGCTTGACTAATCTGGTTGAATATACACGCTGTATATATTGAAACAATCATTTCTCATTTTACACTGATGAACAGTCTTTTGTGTTATGATGCATGAGGAAAATGATGAGAATAAATCTACACCCACCAACATACTGCTCAACATCAGCGACGGTGAAAGTTGGTGGGGGTACGATGAGACCGAGGCCCTCCTTGTCGTCTACAATGATGGGGGTCTGAAAGCCGTTCTTGTCCAGGTATTCCACCGTCAGCTCGTGGCCCCGCAGTCTGAGGATAATCTCGTCTGCACTGCGAAATGCCCTCGCTTTGAGCTGGCGGACAAATACTGCCGTTCCAGCCTGCACAGCCTGGCTCAGAGAAACACAGGAAAGTCAGTAGAAGATACACTTTTATTCACGATTTCTAATTCCAGTCATTTTTCCAAGATATCTACAGATATTTGCAAAAAATATGTCACATGTTCATTTTCTCTGGGCACTGTAAAGTAACGCAAGAGGATGCGATTTACAGACTACACTGAGAAGTACAGATTATCTGTAGGAGAATATTTACCTCCACAAAGGAGGTTATGTTTTTGTCTGCGTCGATCTGTTTGTCTTTTAAAGATGATACACCAGCACATGAATGAATATATCAATGCTTTTTCCTGGGTACTTTTTTTCTAATGCATGATTGTGACATACCAATACCAAATCATCCAATTAAGATTTATAATGGCCTTGGTGTGAACAAGAATTTGGTCACTAACATCACTAAAACGAGATGTAATGCTTTACATTAACAGCACTTGGAGATGTGCATACATACTGTATTTCCACTCTAATTAAGATATACAATATGTGTAAATGCACTATCTCTCGAATGAAGCGGGTTCTCAAATTGCTCACCTTGTTGGGGTCATAATCTTCTGTGTAATCATGTCTGTGCCAATTCTTTCTTTTCTTTACTGCAGCAAAATGAGAGAGAGAGAGAGAGAGAGAGAGAGAAACAAGCATAAAATATATTTGAGAGGTAAGTATTCCACAGTACAAACAGCATGCCGGTCTATTCATGCCATCAATCCAAACTGAAAACTGAGACCATTTAAACTATAAAAATATTTTAAAAATGTGACTATGATGTTAGAATGATTGCACTGACCTGTAGAGCATTTAGGAAGATGTCAAGAGGATGGTAAAATGGTTATGGCATTATGCAGCAATATTCCCTTTCACTTGATCATCGGATATCTGTTTAAAACAGTGTAGTTCTGAACAAAACAAAAAAAGTAAAATATATGTATTTTGCTATGATTTTGACAACATTCCTTTCTTTAGAGTTGAACTTAACTTGCTTCAATTTCACTGTATTTGAGTTAAGTAATGCAAACTGGTACATTACAAAGATGTCCGTCCAAGTTTTTTTTTTATTTATGTGATGTCCGTCCAAGTTAATGATCACAAGTAATTTCACAGAACTATGATGTATGCATCATTACATTATGTCAACTGATTTACTGAAATAGTTCTGTCAAGAAAACCAGTACTGGCACTACTTTGTTTTTGATCTTCAAACCAGAAGAAACACATTAGGAAGATTGCCTGCTTACACACATGTATGTTACAGAATGCTATTAGTGGTTCTACAAAGTGTTGAATCTAGTATGTATTGTGATTTCTGGGTAAGTTTGAAACTCACTTGCACATGTTGTAACAGAAAACTTCCTTGTTTATGCATAATTGATTGTAACAAAAATTAGGATTCCAGAATAAAGTCAATCATAAAAATCCCAACATTATTCATACAGAAAATTCTGAAATAAGTACAATAGAATATTGGTGCTGATATATATTTGATATTCATCATGAACAATGAAGTGTTTTCTTAAACATTACGAGCTGACAAAGCATCCAGGATCGAAGCGCGACGTAAAAAAGCATAAGTACCTTCAGTACTAGTATAAATCACCATGTTACAGACTTACACTTTGTTGGGCCATGAACTATTGCACAATTTGGACAGTGGAACTCCTCAATATCATCTGACTGATCTTCTCTGATGCCGACGCAGCTGAAAAATGAAGGAATAAGTGGCCACAATTTTTAGTAAGATGGCGAAATGAAATAGAGTTTGGAGTAAAATAAAACTTTCACTACCTACAGACATGCTTACGCAATGAAATATCTGTGTCACTCTCCCATCAGCAACGCAACCCACGACATACCCTTACAAATTCTCACCTAATTTTCTCACCAAAATCAAAATTCAGCAAGTCAAACACAAAGGTCAACTTACGTGTAGCTTGTGTCATAAACACAAGGAGCAATAACAAATTCATAAGACATTGAACAGTGTCTAACAGATTCATAAAAAATTCATCCAAAAGATAAGTGCTTTAAATTGAATAATATATTCTTGTAGTTTCTTGGAGAGAGAAATAGAATGTGAAATGTGGACTCTATTGATATTCCCCCTCTCAGATGCATAATCGTGAGGGTTCTACTTCTGGAAGCAACTGCAGTTCAAAAACTTGTACTTAGGAAGGTGACAAAGTAAAGCTAACCTGAAAAAGATAGATTGATGAAATATGTAGGCTTGTGAAAAATTATCATTTCATTTAGAATCTGGGCAATCCACGGTGTTTGGGGGCCAAACATATTTTGACTTCAAAATATCTTGAAGTGATATTTTGGGATACAGTATATATTTTCAGAATCTGACATCAACACCTGGGGTGAGAAAGGAAGACTCAAACTTCGAAGAGGGAAGGAAGCTACATGTAGTAACAAGTGAGAGCCAGAGTATCATTATTAGAATATTTCACACTAACGTCGCCAACATGTACAATGTACACTTTTGTACCATCAAGTCCCCATCATTCATGAAGTCATCATGTGTTCATGCACCTGTCACTATAAAAGGACAAGTCCTCCTTCATACATGTGGATTAAGTGAAGGCAACAATATTAGTAGAACACATACCCTGTGAAAGTTTTGGGAAAATCGGACAATCCGTTCAAAAGTTATGAATTTTTAAAGTATCTGCGCAGTCACTGCTGGATGAGAAGACTATTACAGTGCATGATATCCCATGCATACAACGATATAAGGAAAATAAAAAGAGAATTTCACAAAACTTTACTTTTTGAATAAAGTGCACATTTCTTCCACTTGTTACTGACGTATGTTAAGGGTAATATTATTCCCCCTGCCTTCTGAAAGAGAGAAGTCGAGTGTTCTTTTGCTATGTAAGAAAAATGGAAATATGATGCAATATTTGGTACCCTGGGGTACCAAATGAAAATTCACCATTTTGTTGAATTAATTATTTTTTTTTTCAGCGCTGTACCCTGGCTTACCAAAAAATGTGTCACAATATTTTTTAGTATTATTATGCACAAAAATGTTTTCTTATTTGTGATTATGCAACAATTAATGCATGCAAGTGTACTTCGAAAAACACCTATGGTGCTAGTTCATTGCTACGACTTTGCCGTATCCGAATTCGGAATCGGCGTATCTGAATTCGGATATGCATTATAAAATAATGGGCATGAGATGGCGCTGTACAACGCGGTACCCCGGGTTACAACGGTACCCCGGTGTACGGCGTGCCGAATCATATGTTGAATTTTCTTTATTCTTTCCCAGGGCTCGACCTTAACTTTTTTTCTAGGAAGCCAGCCGGGCTCCTCAGGGACCTTTTTAGGGAGCCAAATTGAGTTTTAGGGAGCCACGGTTCCCTCAGTCACAATCAGCAGTAGAGGTCTATTGCATGTATTAACCTGGTGGAGAAGATTTCATTTAGATATAACATGCATTTCTCCACAGACACAAGCCTGAGATACCTTGTTCTTAGTCTCTAACACACAGTGTGTGTGTGTGTGTGTGTGTGTGTGTGTGTGTGTGCGTGCGTGCGTCGCACGTGCGTGCGTGTGTGTGTAGGTGTTTTGTGTGGTCCCTCTCCCATTCCCTTGTGTAATTTCTTACCCTGGTTTGATCATATCGTCTTTCTTTCTCGGTTCTTCTTTTTTTTAGCTGCAAGGTGTGGGTTAGAAACAATCATGTAACGCCACATGTTGATTGATCAGCAGAGCTTCCAAGCTTTGGAAGCACAAATCCGTACTCAGCAGCTCCAAAATCCGTATTTTCCACCAGAATCTGTATTTTTTCCATCTCCCTCTTTTTGCCATTTTGAATTAAACTCGTCGACTTATAAGGCCTACAAGCTCTTTAACATAACATTACGACACATGCTGAAGTATCGAGCTGGTCACCAGCACGATAAAGAATCCAAACTACGCAATGTTCGAGTTGATTGATTGCTTTCTCTCAATGCATGTGTACAAGACTACAAGTGCATGTATGTACCTCCAGAAACTTGCTGGGCTGGTTATGGAAGTTTCCACTATCTAGCAGGGGAGGGGGAATGCTTTCATCTTCTCAAGAAAGCTTCTGTGTCAGTGAATGCAAAACTCTGTTCGCTGTTTCCAACTATTGTTTACTATAAAACATAATCATGCGTTGTTTTCAGGCTTTTTAATTTTACTGGATTTTAAACATCAGTATTTTCCGAAAGTACCGGTATTCCAATTTCTTTTACCCTAACTGGAATCGGAAAGTCTGCTATAACGATGATCGCAAAATGCCGCGCTGTGTGTGGTTGCGCCAATGTGCAAACAAGTGGTTGTACTTTCAAGTTTAAAGGAATGCGCCATGTGCTCCTGCCTAAGAGGTTACTGCAAGTTCGATGGATCGAATGCGCCATAGCTGAGCTGATGGCTTGTTTACGGTAAACATGCAGTTTACATTCGATACGAAGAAGTCATTACGTTTTTCACGAGGAAAAACATACAAAACAAACAAAAAACACCTACGAACGAATGTTGATAGCCAAAACTTTGAAAAGTAATAAGCAGTTATGATGAGCATGAACTGAAATTAATTGTCATGATTTTGCTGTCTAAGCAGGTGATGACTGCATCTCATTGGACCTACTCATAGTGAATTTGTCTTGGCATATGATACCTTTTAAGTATTTCTGTGATTACCTTTTTAATTGACTGATTAATCGATCCTTTTTTATTGTTCAGGGAACATAAGATATTCGATTAAGTACACTATATTCGACTGTTTGATGTTTCTTACTATATGGGCCAAAAGAAAGGCTATAGAATCACGATATCTTTGCAATGATTCCTTTAATTCAACTAATGAGCTGGTTCTTCGATCGATATTTCCAGGATATTTACACGCTGTTTATTCCAGTGCGCGCATTCTTTCGTCTGGCACGCACCTGGGTGTGGCACCTGCTTTTGTGGAAATTTCCACAAGGGGAGAGGGGTACACGTGGGTGTCAAGTTTCTTCGAGCCGAAGAGACTGCGCTCATGTATTCAGTGTTTCACAATCTCTTCGCTCTAACTTATTGTAATTCATGCTTTCCCCTTATTCTTTGCTGATATTGAACATTTAGATTTAACTTTACGAAGGTTGGTAGATCGTGGATCTTTTTGTTGTGAGGTGTATGTAATTTCTTTTTTTTTAATCATTCTTTGGAGGGGAAAGAACTTAGAAGAGTAAGGGGAAAGAAATAAGAGGGAAAGTGAAATAAAACGAACGGCACGTACGCTCAGCATGCAGTAAGCCGTCTTTTTATACCAGCATAGTTTTCATCATCACCATCAGACATCACTCAGATCATTTTAGCCTTTTCCTATCAACATTAAGAAACGCGCACAGTCCCTCGAGATAAAAACCGAGGAAAATAAATAACAAATACAAAGTATCAACACCTACCAACACAAATATTTAGAACTAAAGACAACACACGTCGCTTCGATTCGAAAAAGTATTGCAGCAAAGTGGAGAAATCGCCGTTACGGAAATAACAGTGCGAGACACTTGAAAGAATTACGTTTAAATATTTCAAAGTATAAAGGGAACGGATAAAGTGATATAAAATGGAAGAAATCGTACCAAACGAGGTGTGAGAAACGACAGAAATAGAACGATAAGTTTAGTAGTAAGTAGGATTTAATAGGCCCTAGCAAGTTTGCAGCACCGAACGCTACGCGAAAATTAATACACATTGGAAACTCTGTATTGCGACGAGATCCTTGGACCTTGGGATCATCAATAAACGATACAAAACAAAGGAAATTAATTCATTTTGACCGGAAAATAGTTTTTTATAAGTATTCTGTTATATGAGATCTCCTTTAATAGGCCTAGAAATACATCGAGTTTCCACGATACTCGCGGGAAAGAAAGCTCGAACGCTTTTCACCTGCACATGCTGCAGTGCACATCAATAGTACAATACACGAACAGAAACTCACCTCTTCCTTGCAGAAAAATGATGCAATAACGTTACAAAAACACACACACAACACTCTAAAAATCATTTCGCACTTGGGAGGCAAGGGAAAAGCGGAAGAAGTAGAGAAAATGAAGCAGACATTGCACAACGGAGCGTTTCTACCCCGACTAAAACCGAAATAGTGTACTGTTTATAGTGGCAGCTGGCTACAGTGTGTAGCTTAGCTATCATACTCGCGCTCCCCAGCCGGCCACACATATACATACATGGGGATACCACGGCGATCGATGTAAACATCCAGGGTCCGTAGGCGACAGGGATTCAGGCGCGCGGAGGTCCGTTCGGTGTCCACAGTACGCAAGCAGCGAATTGCATGTGCGCACACTATTCTATAATAGAAGATACGAACACACACACGTCGGGTACACACACACACACACACACACACACACATGCGGGCAACGTGGGCCGGCTGGAGAATGAAACATGTTCAGCGTGTAGTCTATATTGCAATTTCAGGGATAATAACTTCGAGCGTCAGGGCTCGCTGCGCGCGCCGGGGCCGCTCGCGCTCGTCGATAGTGTGAGTGTGTACATAAACTATGATTCTGTCTTGAAACGTGAGGCTCTACGGCAAAAAAACTTAGGGAGCCAGCCGGGCTTTTTTCATACATTTCTGGGGAGCCCGTAGCGATTCTGGGGAGCCAATGGTCCCCGGGCTCCCGCTAAGGTCGAGCCCTGGGAATTTCCCTATGTCATTGTACACATGTGACATCACAAGCTATAGTAGTCTTCTCATCCAGCTGTGACTGAGCAGAAACTTCAAAAATTCATAACGTTTGAATGGATTGTCCAATTTCCTCAAACTCTCACTGATGTGTTCTACTAATAATGCTGCATTTACTCAACCCACATGTCTATGACAGGGGCCGCGGAACGTTTTTCAGTGTGGGCAGCCCCCCCACACTGAGGGGGGGGGGGGGGGGAAGGTGAAGACCCCTCATCCGCTCAGTAACGACGCATGGCTGCGCAATTCACGTGCATTACCTATGGAGGGGAAGGGGTGTCGATCGCTAGGTATGGTTGGGTGTTCATAATATCGGACACCTAACGTTTTTCTATCAATAGAAACGTGAAAAATCTCACAATTTGCCTGAAATTTTACTCACGTGTGGAGAAAATACTCCGGATTCACAAGCGTGCAGTGAAAATGCGATCTGAGGTACACGCTCTAGATGGCGGCTTCGAACGCGTGGGGTGTCATTTTTTCCGCACTCAGTTGCCGGGCTCATATCGACCGACCACCCCGCCCTCTATTGACAATACGTATAAAGCGTTTTTTTCGACAAGCTGCTGTTTTTTTCTAGTCGTAATTTTTTTCCCCAATAATATTTGAATATATTTTGAATCCTTCGATATTACTTTTGAAGGACTGTTTGATGAATTTGACTTGATTTTCATTAGGAAACTTTTCATCGTAATTGAAATAAATTAGATGAGTCGGTTTGTTTTTTCACATTCATTTCTCGTTTCTGCATCAACTCGTACGGTCGTAGCGGGCGACAAAATGTTTATGTCATGTGTATGTGTAACGTGTGTGCACGATCGTACAAGCGCCGGTGACAATTCTGCGGTCAAAATCGTCAAATTTATTACGGAAGGATACTCTACATCTAACAATGAGTCAGCAAAGGTAGGCCTAGTTATATGTAGTTACACGATAAACCTTATTCGATTTTGCTAAATTTCGGTAATTTAGAGGGAATACTTAGTTGTTTTCGCCACATTTTACTCGGTAGCGTAGCCCAGTGAAGAATCGAACACCGTTGCGCGTAGTCCCATGCGTACATTTTCTTTCTGTACGCGCAATGCCATTATAATGCGCGGTCGGTCGTTATGGACCCGGTCGGTGGGTTGGACCCCTACCATACCCTTTTAAGCTGCACAAAGAAAACGGATTGCATGCACTAAAATTGCGCTATTTTAGAACGGAGATTCATAATCAACTAGACGGTCACGACATTCAAAACTGCAGTATTTATGGCATATTTGAGGTAAGAATTAGGCGAATTTGTTTTATATTTTTAGAATAAACAAGCTACAGATCCTTAGGGTGACGATAGGTGGTACCCCCAATGCTAGCCTGACCAGACCGCTGTGCAAACAGCGGTCTGACATGTACTAGTGTTTAAACGTTGTAAATGACCGTCGCTTTTGACGGCAAGACCACAAAAATGTCTTTTATTTTGTTTGATTTTAACAGTAATACCACCCACCTATATCGTATTTTGCTGATGGTTGAGTTGAATTTGGTGTTTTGTTGGTATCCAAACCTTATTGTTGAATTTTTCGGAAAGATTGTGCGATGATTCACAAAATCAACGAACTACCACGAACGCTCAACCCGAGGTACCGTGGTAGCATTTTATGTACGCCCGTGCGTTTCTTGTGTTACGTAAAGCTTGTCGTCTTCTACGTACATGTATTTCCGCGCGTGCTGCTCTCATGATTTGACGTCACTTCTGCTCCGACTAGCTCATCCACTTCCGCTCCGACTAGCGTCAATTACGGTATGGTCGCCACTGCAGTAAGGTCGCCAGACATTCACATCGCATGTAACGCGCGCCGCGATCGGAGATCAGGTTGGGCGACGGATTTTCATCACTCTCAAAATACATTCGTAATTCACCTTTTTCCTCCGTAAAAACACAAATAATTTTAATCAAAATATATTTCACCATATGTAACAGGTGATAAAACCATTTTTAATGCGAGGATGTTTTTGATTTAGAATGGATTTCAGGTGGCAGATTAAGGGAGATTTTCAAACGCGGTGACCGACAATGCCTCCTTCATTGAAGCGTATGTATAACACACACGCTAATAATATGTGGCCGGCTAGGGGCGGCGAACTAATTCAGTGCCGATATTGTTTATTAGTTCGCCAGCCCGACGTGCACAAGAATTACACACAAGTGGCGACCATACGGTAATTGACGTTACGTTTTTGATTTAGAATGGATTTCAGGTGGCAGATTAAGGGAGATTTTCAAACGCGGTGACCGACAATGCCTCCTTCATTGAAGCGTATGTATAACACACACGCTAATAATATGTGGCCGGCTAGGGGCGGCGAACTAATTCAGTGCCGATATTGTTTATTAGTTCGCCAGCCCGACGTGCACAAGAATTACACACAAGTGGCGACCATACGGTAATTGACGTTACATAGCTACGTTGTAGTAGGTAGAGTGATTGCTATTCAATAACACGGAGAAGATGAGGAGTGAAGCAATACGGACGCTTACAGACCTGATTTTAAGGACGGGTTTCGGTGGGTTTTTGACGTAATTAAAAAAAAATATGCATACCGATTATTGAATGATCATTGATGATTATCATAGATTACGGGGATTCCTTATATTTTAGTTTTCCACGATTAATAAAGATATTCATGAAGGAAACGTACACCCACCGCTGAAAATAACAACGTCTGGGAAGGAGTAGAGGTGCAGCCGCTGTCGCGAATGCGTGTAACTGTTAGAATCTAGTTTAGGCCTACCCCCAGTAAACACCCCACGCTACCCCTACCATACACTAAAAAATAATGGAAGGAAAGAAAGAAGACAACTTGCATTATAAAGGAAAGCAAGGGAGAAATTGATACTAGCGCTACGAAATCTGATAAAGCTATGTTATAAAATTAGCGAAGCAATACCCATCGCTAGTTTATGTCCAACGAAATTGTGATCAAAACAGACCGTCAAACGTTAGTGCCAGTAGAATCTAACGTTAGGGTCTATACTCTATGCCTAACGTATGTAGACGTCTATACACATTTGCGTGTATAGGCAAGTGGAGTGATCCATAGTCCCTCGCGTGATATATTTTGTTCCCTTCATATCGCACAGTTGAAAGCGTTGCCAACAAGAAATGGCTTCACCGCAAATGATTGATTTAGTTTAGTTTGATTTCTCAGTTATGATGCACTCACCTCCCGTGAAACCAGTCTTTGCAGACATCGCATTCTATCATAAATCGTGTATCATCGTAGGCCTCTTTGCAAATGCAATATACCAGAGAGGACGCCATTTTGAAGGAGACGTTCTTTGTTGTTGATTTTGTTGTCATTTCAATTGCAGGTTCTTCAGGTTCTTCGGTGCATCGACAAGGGTGTACTGTTTGAGCGCGCGTCAAGTACGTCGCGTTGACGTCATAATGAATATTCATGAATTGGAGATTGCTCATGAGAAGTATTAAGGACTCGAGGTTTTCATCTCCAAATTCTTTCAAATAAAGAATAGTGGGGAAGTGAATTTGCCCCTGCCCCCCCCCCCAAAAAAAAAATAAATCAAATAAAAATTGAGGGCCAAATATATAATTTTGTACCCCATAATTCCGGAGATGTAAAAAAAAAAAGAAAATGTTACATACTGTTAACCGGCGAGTGATATTGCATTTAGCTTTCAAACATTATGTTTCATTATTCGACTGCATTTAATACTCACTATTCTTTGATTAAACCCTATCTACTTGAAATATTGGATATTAAATCCTTAAAAATTGTCTTAAATTGTAGGACTACACCTTTCTAGGGTACCTTGACCATGCTCAGAAACACTTATCTGCACGCGTATTTTCAAAACTCTCTTCTCTAAGAGGGGATTGTTGAAATAATTGAGACATAATTCATCTATCAAACTGTCTTCACTTGTAACTTGATACCTTATTCAACCAGATGAATATCAATAATTGTTAATTGTGTCGCATCATACCTAGAAGATAATTATTTGTTATTTGACTATGAAGCACAGAAGAAATTAATTGACAATTAAATGATGAACATAATAGTAATAATGATCAAGTTGACAAATGATTGCAGCATGACTATCCACAGTTCTGCATCAGGGGCTGCGTTTATCATCTTTCCCAGTTTGAAGCGGCTTTCAAAAGTCGTTTCCAAAGCCCTTTAGAAACGGCTTCCAAAATAGTTGCGTTTATAGACTCATCGCGAACACGAGAACTGGCCTTCTTGTCACTTCGCAGCTGCATTGCGCAATTTGACCCGAGGAGAAGGGGTTATATTAATACCGTAACCGCAGTACAAAGCCGTTTCAAAACAGCTTTGCGTTTATCATTTTGCTTCAAAGGGTTTCTAGAAACAGGTTTCTGGAAAAGGGCGCCGGAAGCGGGGGGGGGGGGGCAGGGGTGGCACTTGCCCCCCCCCCCCCAACAAAATGTTGGGGGGGGGGGGCAAAACGAGTTTTTGCCCCCCCCCCCCCAAGTGCCCCCTGTAACAAATAAGTAATCACTGATTTAAAGACCAAAATGAACAATAAAGGCATATTTCTTGTCTAAATGTAGTAATTTCATAACTGAAAATGCAAAAATTTTCGCCCCTAAGGGGGCGATACACTAACAACATACAGTATTGTATCTACACACTAATAGGAACTTATGAGTAAATTTAGTGTATAGATGGTAGCCTCGTGTCCTCGAGTGTGCCCGCTGAAACATACCTTTAGTAAACCTTACATTTTTCATTTTCTTCTTTGTTTTCTAGCATTATAAGAATATTTTTCATTGTTCGAACGATGCGATCACGTTTAAGCTAGTAAATGAGTACATTTCAGATAAATTGCAAAGTGAAAGTGGCTCGCTCGTTCTGCCCGTACTTATACTAAAATGAAAAGTTTTCATAAGTTATTATCATAGTCCTTCGCAGTGATTTCTTTTACTATGTTTAATTCCTCAGAAATTTAATTCAAAATGCTCTATAAAAGCGACTTTTATACTCTGTTTTTACAAAAAGTCCCTACCGTGGGAGGCAACGGCGTAAATCCGTACTGAGGAGTGGGGGGGATGGTCACCATCACCACGATTACAAGCCCATAACCGGACCGGCGCAGCCTTTGGGGGGGGGGGGGGGGGGGGGAGAAGCTTGGTGCCCCCCCCCCCCCCCCACACACACACACACTTTACAGGGATCGGATGTCCCACTCTTTTGCATGAAATATAAAGTGGGAGGAAAGTGGCAGCAAAAATATGAAGACTTTTTGTTCTTGTTGCTTTTTTTTTTTGCTTGTCAGATGACTTTCGGCGGAAAATCAGACCTTAAAAGTATGAAAACATTAGGGAGCGGAACGACCGAACGGGGGGAGGGTATGGGGGGGGGGTATCCCTCTCCCACACGTGGAAGATTTTGCATTTTCAGACCTGAAATTCAGCGATCTGGTGCACACTTTTGGTGAAAATTTTGTTTTTTTTTCTTTAAAAAAACAATAAGAAAATGAAATATTCACAATATATTATTGAATGACTAAATCGTGGGATTTCAGCTCTTGCTCCGCCTGTGCGACATCACTGTGAAGGCCTACTAAATAATGGGGCCTATCACCGGCGTAGACAGGATTTGTATAGGAGGAGCGGTTATGTGAGGGAGCGAAGCAAGCGAGGGGGGGGGGGGAGGGTATGATAGGGCGATTTCCCCCTCCCACGGTGAAATCTTTTTGCATTGAAAATTTTGACATTTTACAGTCCCCAAAATGCCGTTTGTGACTATATTCTTCGCTTTGGAAATTAAGGGGGCGGGGGCGCACCGGGCGAAAACTGCTGGCAATTACTGGCAGCAACATCAGGAGAATAGCATAGCGATTAAATGCGAGCGAGCGAAGCGATCGAGCTTGAAAATTTTGATATTTTACAGTAAAAAAACTGCCGTTTGTAGCTATATTTTTCGCTTTGGAAATTAAGGGGGCGCACCGGGCGAAAACTGCTGGCAATTACTGGCAGCAACATCAGGAGAATGGAATAATGATTAAATGCGAGCGAGCGAAGCGAGCGAGCTTGAAAATATTGACATTTTACAGTCCCAAAACTGCCGATTGAAGCTATATTTTTCGCTTTGGAAACTAAGGGGGGCGCACGGGGCGAAAACTGCTGGCAATTACTGGCAGCAACATCAGGAGAATGGAATAATGATTAAATGCGAGAGAGCGAAGAGAGCGAGTTTGAAAATTTTGATATTTTACAGTCCCAAAACTGCCGTTTGTAGCTATACTTTTTCGCTTTGGAAATTAAGGAGGCGCATCTGGCGAAAACTGCTGGCAATTACTGGCAGCAACATCAGGAGAATGGAATAATGATTAAATGCGAGCGAGCGAAGCGAGCGAGCTTGAAAATATTGACATTTTACAGTCCCAAAACTGCCGATTGAAGCTATATTTTTCGCTTTGGAAACTAAGGGGGGCGCACGGGGCGAAAACTGCTGGCAATTACTGGCAGCAACATCAGGAGAATGGAATAATGATTAAATGCGAGAGAGCGAAGAGAGCGAGTTTGAAAATTTTGATATTTTACAGTCCCAAAACTGCCGTTTGTAGCTATACTTTTTCGCTTTGGAAATTAAGGAGGCGCATCTGGCGAAAACTGCTGGCAATTACTGGCAGCAACATCAGGAGAATGGAATAATGATTAAATTCGAGCGAGCGAAGCGAGCGAGCTAGAAAATTTTGACATTCTATTTTTTACAATCCCCAAACTGCCGTTTGTAGCTATATTTTTCGCTTTGGAAATTAAGGGGGGCGCACGGGCTAAAACTGCTGGCAATTACTGGCAGCAACATCAGGAGAATGGAATAATGATTAAATGCGAGCGAGCGAAGAGAGGGAGCTTGAAAATTTTGACATTAATTACAGTTCCCAAACTGCCGTTTGTAGCTATATTTTTCGCTTTGGAAATTAAGGGGGCGCATCGGGCGAAAACTGCTGGCAATTACTGGCAGCAACATCAGGAGAATGGAATAATGATTGAATGCGAGCGAGCGAAGCGAGCGAGCTTGAAAATTTTGACATTTTACAGTCCAAAAACTGCCGTTTGTAGCTATATTTTTCGCTTTGGAAATTAAGGGGGCGCACCGGGCGAAAACTGCTGGCAATTACTGGCAGCAACATCAGGAGAATGGAATAATGATTAAATGCGAGCGAGCGAAGCGAGCGAGCTTGAAAATATTGACATTTTACAGTCCCAAAACTGCCGTTTGTAGATAAATTTTTCGCTTTGGAAATTAAGGGGGGCGCACTGGGAGCAACTGCTGTCAGTCACTGGCAGCAACATCAGGAGAATGGCATAGCGGTTAAATGCGAGCGAGCGGAGCGAGCGAGCTTGAAAATTTTGACATTTTACACTCCAAAAACTGCCGTTTGTAGCTATATTTTTCGCTTTTGAAAGAAAGATCTGCTGCACACTCTTTGATAAATTAGGGAAATATACGTCAATGTCAAAATTGCACAAAGTTTATCGAAAGGGATCCTGTATAGCGGAGCTTTTGCATGTTTATGATTGAAATACAACGATCTGGGGCAGAGTTCTGGCGATTTTTCGACAATTTTCCATTAAGAAAGTTCGACATTTGTCCTCATCTCGGGAATTGCTTGGGGGATAAATTATTTGTCTGCCTAAACGCTTCCGCAGGGGCGGGGCAAATGCCCCTTTGCCCCCCCCCCCCCAATAGATTCGACGCCCCTGATCTTCCCTGGGTATGCCCATAGATGTATCCTGACTGAGTCATTAGTCACTGTCGTTTCTCAGGAATGATTCAGGAAATGGAGGGGGTTCAATTATGGCGATATAGTTTTTGTTATTGTTTGTTTGTTTGTTTGTTTTCGTACATATTTTGCAGATGGTCCCCAGTTACTCGCGTCATAGCATGTTTAGGCCTACATGTAGGCCTATATTGACGTTGTCAACGTCTGAGCCATACCTTACAGTGTATGTCAATGTTACTTTGCGAGCGAGCGAAGCGAGCGAGCGCTTGAGAAAATTATGTATACATTTTCCTACAAGATAGAATACTGTTCAGCTCTGTTACCTGTCTGAAGGCCGGCGTACAAACGTCATGCAATATGCCAAAATTGATACAATCACATTTCTGCTTCCTCCATTTTTCCCCCTCAAAATTCAGGGGGGGATGATTGTACAGGCCATCCCCCCCTCCTCCATTTCAGGGGGGGATATATCCCCCCCATCCCCCCCGGGATTTACGCCCATGGTGGGAGGGGGTATCCTCCTCCCACACCCTCCCCCGCTCGGTCGCTTCGCTCCCTCGACGAGGATCTCACACCATCACATAATATACCCCCGTATGTTAAGATCATAGTCCTTCCAACTGATTTTTTTTTCAATATGTTAATTCCCTAGAAATTTGCTTTTAAATGTTCTATAAACGCGACTTTTATACTCTGTTTTCACAAAAAGTCCCTACCGTGGGAGGGGGTATCCCCCCTCCCACACCCTCCCCCCGCTCGGTCGCTTCGCTCCCTCGCCGAGGATCTCGCACCATCACATTATTAATGTACTCCCGTATGTTATGATCATAGTCCTTCCAACTGATTTTTTTTCAATATGTTAATTCCCTAGAAATTTACTTTAAATTCTCTATAAACGCGACTTTTAAACTCTGTTTTTACAAAAAGGTCCCTACCGTGGGAGGGGGTATCCCCCTTCCCACACCGAGCTCCCCCCGCTCGGTCGCTTCGCTCCCTCGCCGAGGATCTCAAACCATCACATTATTATGTACTCCCGTATGTAATAATCATAGTTCTTCGCACTGATTATTTTTCACTATGTTTAATTCCTAAGAAATTTGCTTTTAAATGGTCTATGAACGCGACTTTTGTACCCTGTTTTACAAAAGCTCCCTACAGTGGGGGGGGGGGGGGGATCCCTCTTTCCACACCCACCCCCACCCCCCCCCCCCCCGCTCGCTCGCTCCGCTCCCGCGCCGAGGATCACACATCGCACATAAATGTGCCCCCGTTGACATTTTGCCCCCCCCCCCCCCCCCCCCAAACCAGAAGTGTTCCGGCGCGCTTGTTTCTGGAAACCTGTTTCGGAAACCTTTTCCGGAAAGCACAAATTTGAGGCTTTCAAAAAGGCTTTCCGAACCCCATAATCAAAACAGCTTTGCATTTATCATCTCGTAAAAATTCCCTGAAAGCCGTTTGTAAAACCTGTTTCTGCTGAGAAAAAGAGTTGATAAACGCACCCATGGAAATATACAGGGCAGGGTTGGCAGAACATTTTAAAGTGAATGGGGGGGGGGGCTACTATAGTAAAATGAATGGGAACAGAGATGTCAATCCGTTTTCAAGATAGGGGTGCACATGGGGTGGGGAGCAATTGTCGAAAGAAGGAACATTTTTCTCGGGGGCAAGAGTAAGCCCTTATGTTAAATGTTTGATGTGAACACTAATGCATGGGAATGAAGAGTATAATACTAAGTCTACGGAGATGGACCAAAGGGGGCCAGGATGTATCTGCGTTTTGTAGTGTTCTGTATTTTCTGCCAAAAAGTGGAGCCCACCCCCCCCCCTCCCCTCCAGTTGCACCGTCTGTAAAACAAACAAACAAACAAACAAACTATTGAGGAAAAAATCGGAGGCGGCACTGGCCGGGGGGGGGGGGGGGGGGAGGGATCCAAAGGCTTAGATTCTTCTCGTCAAAGGGGGGGGGGGGGGAGAGAGACATTGATCCTTGCCCACCCCGGTGTCCGCATCCCCATTTCAAGGCCCCTGCCTGATATACAGATTCCAGACACATATTTCCTCTTTACAATTACAACACAGTGTTAAATTAATATTACAGTGTACTTAAAAGATTTTTTTTTTTTTTTGATCGCGTGAGTCACTCGTTATTTATGAATATTCATACATACGTTGCGTTTATACGTTACTGCGCATGTCCCTTGCCTAATATGAATATTGATAAGAATTAGCTTCTAATTCTACCTTCGCTCCTTTTTCATTGCTTCTGAGGGAGGAGAAGATACCGACGCTCTGTTGAGTGGTGAAAAACGGTGCGAAAACGTGACGTTATTATCTGTATTCCGTGTGCCATGTACTTTCTGTAATTCACTGCTTGACTCATTGTGGAAAAATATATAAATACATACTATATGATTTGTGAATATAACTTTTTTCATTGGTGTACTGTTACTAGAGGGGGACTTTCGTTTCAGGGACGACAATTTGAGAGAATCATAGTCCCATGCATGCTTATTTGTGCTGTATGTTGTTTCTTACTTTTTCTGAGGATAAAGAAAATTATAATGGATGTTAAAAACGCGCTAAACGAAGAATGGAACAGTGTTAAAAAGATGAAAGACGTACGTTATCAATGATATGATACCATTGTCAATTATTGTAGTCGTCTATTGTCTATTACTACTAGGCCCCTGCTGCTGCCCCGCCTAAATTTTATACAATGAGGCCGGGCCGTGAGGGGCCTAACGGTTAAAATACTAGGATCTATTATAAAATTTACTGTGAAGTATCATATTCTTCTAGTGGAAAATTGAGCAAAGAAAATGGGATTCTATTGGGATATACTAGTAGAAATATATTTGTTACCTACATGGCCGGCACAGCCGTGGGGTCCGTGGGGGCTCGGGCCCCCACACTTTTTGTGCGCCATACAAAGGAATACATTATTATAAGGTTGGGCCCCCACACTTTTTTTAACCCGGAAGTACGCGTAAGTGGCACTTAAATAGAAATAGATAGGGATCTTGAAGTATGGCGGCGGTAAGGTTATGTTTTTTTCTCTGAAGACCTTTTTTTGTTTTTTTTTTGTTTTTGCTTGTCAGGTAAAGAAACCCGGAAGTGGACAGGTAGAGTCAAATAGAGATGAGCTGAGGACCTTTTTTTTTTTTTTTTTCTTTGCTTGTTACCTCATGAAACCCACACTTTTGAAAACACTGCGCCGGCCCTGACCTACATCATGTATCCCTTGGCCTTGCAACAAAGAATAGATCTAAATGATGTGTAGGAGACTATTAAACATGCTAGGGGCGGATCCAGGAATTCTGTAAAAGGGGAGGTGCCTTTACAAAATTAAAGCCAAAGGGGGTGCACCCGTCCATCACCCCCCCCCCCATTTTTTTCTTTTTATTTCTATTGTTTTAACAAAAAATAAAGAGGGAGCATGCACCCAGTGCACACCCCCCCCCCCCCCCCCCCCCCCCGATCTGCCACTGCATGCATAGCCCATGACTTACATGGTGGCAAGCAACAACAACAACAAAAAAAGACAATGGTCAAGGTCAAACCTGTTCTCTCAAATCAAAGATGATATCACCAGCTATACCAGGGACACTACAGATTCTGTTATTGTACCACGTAAAGTACCCTATATATCTATAGATTCTATGTCATTACCTCCGCCAAGGGGGGGGGGGGGGGTCATGTTTTCGTTACCGTTTGTTTGTTTGTCCGTGTGCAAAATAACTCTAAAAGTATAGTTAACGGATTTCGATGAAATTTACAGGAAAGGTTGAGAATGACACAAGTACCGGTAACTAATTTTGGTAGTGATCCGAGAATTTGTTGGAAATTTATGAAGGATTTTTGATATTTTGATAGGTAGGGTCAATGAACATGGGAGTTCAAGCTGCGCATTTTTTAGGTTTTCACACGCGCACTGAAGTGCGTGTTCTAGTTTCTGCTAGGGCAAGGCGTGCCAAGCAGCTGAGCGCTAGGGTTTATGACGTAACAAAGGTTTCTATCATTAATAGGGAAATCGGGCGATTTTTCAGCATGTATACCTATGGGTGGATCTGGAATCACTGATCTCTACAGAAGAGCCCAAAGAGCTTTTCCCCAGTGGTGGAGAGGAGAAAAATCTCTTTGGGAAGAGCAAGATCATCGGTGGAAAGTAGCTGCTTGGCAGAGGTCTGCGCTCTCAGAGTGCTTTTCTAGTTTTCATATACATATATATGCTATTATTATTATTACCGGTATTATCACTATTATTATTATTGTTACTATAATTATTATATTCATTGTTTTTACTATTTTTAATATTCATTTTATTATTATTATATACAGTTTTCCTTTGCAGAAAGTGTGTTTTAAGAGATCAATTGTGTGCTCGCTACTTTTATTCAGATTGAGTCATGCTGACGCCGGCCTTTGAACTGCATCAGGACCAGGCCTTCCTGACAGTGATCATTAAGGCTCGCTATGCCAAGGTCTCAGAGACTGAGGTGTTTGTAGATGGAACAGACTTCAAATTTTATTCAAAGCCTTACTTCCTGAGGTAAGTAAAGCTTTATCACCACTGCCTTCCCCTCTCCTCTGATAAAGAGGGCAGATTTGTTTACGTTTATGGTGATAAACAAGCAGCCTGACGTAATAACCATTGTTCATTCTTTGTTTTAGCAAGTTTGATATGTGTAGAGGACCCTTGGTTTAAAGAATACAAACAAATTAAGATCTTGTCATGTGACACAAAGGATTGTGGGCCTCAGTTCAAATTTGATCGAGTTTGGTCTTTGTAAATGCAACAAACAAGATATTGGCATATAAGAACTTTCCTTTTTCTATCTCTCTCTCTCTGTCTCTTTCTTATAGTGTGTGTGAGAATGATGGCCTATTGTGCAAAGAAGGAATTCAAGATGTGGTACAACATGGTCTATGGTGATTTGTATTTAGTCACGCTTCAAAATGCCATAGGAGAAAATGTCTGCAATTGTCTATCTTGATGTCAATTGAATGGGTATAAATGTTCTTGATGACAATTATTTCTTGAATGAATGCTTGATATTCTGCATTTTCTGGCCCATGGTTTAAATGAACAGGTTAAATCTTCCTGGTAGGATTATCGAAGATGGCAGAGAGAAGGCTGCGTATGACACAGAAAAAGGTAATGATATATGTCACTACCATCCTGAACTACAATTTTAGATTAATGAATAAATAGAAATCATTGTACAATAACCGCACCTGTAGGCTATAGCGAGGATGATATCAAGTGCAAAAGTGAACACACTGATGAATATATGATGACATAAATGGTATCCCGGGATACCAAATCAAAATCAGCCATTTTGTTGAATTATCTATTTTTAAGGTTGTACCCTGAGTTGCCAAAAAGTGGTAATTATTTTGGTGCTGGAGCTAGCGCGCACTAGCCACTGCACTGTACTGCACTGCACTGCACTGAAGCACGCTATTGCTAGCACAGCGTATCATGCATGCATATTATAACATGCAGTGGCATGGGAATGACATGTACACGCACACACAGTGTGTGCATTTCTCTGCAGCTGTTCTCGAGTGGACATGAGGTGGCGCTACTCAACGTGGTACCCCGGGGTACCGTACGGGGTAACGCGTGATGCATCATATATGACATGGATAAATCAATAAAGGAGCAAATGTATGTCCGACATTTTGCTTTGTTCCTTTGGTAACATGTTGTTTTGGCAATTCAAGGGTGTATATGGAAGTGGATGGTTGTTGACGTACGTGTAGATTTTGGTCATGTCAGCTTACAGAGTTTAGTCCCTTTCTCACACTGAGTGAAGGAGATCACAGACATTTGTGCAAGATGTTTTCACGAATTGACACCGATAATATCGTAAATACACTATTACCCTTGCACATGGTGACATTTTCTTGTGTTGTTAAATTTCCGGTTCAACAGTGATTTGCAAAATTCACAAAAATGAAGCCCTCACAAAAATAACAGCTTATACAGTACATGAAAACCTGCAGTGTAAACTGCTCTTCCACATGGAAAATATGAATCTGATCTGACGAATCTCACATGGAATCATACTCTCTCATTTGCCAAGTATTCCATCCTTTATAAGTAGGCATCAAGAGTTTATGTGCATCAACGTGGATTTTTTTGTTTCATGTTGTTTAATTTTTGTTGACATGATACTGTATTCTTGAGTAATGCAAATAATGTGCTACGTGATCATCAGTACAAATGATTCCTCACAGACTCTGTACAAGGTCATTTATGAGAGACAAAAAGTTTAAACCTGTGTGTGACATTGTTCAGGCTCAGCAAGAAAGCAAGCTTTGTAGTGCTGTTATGCGCTGTGTCTGTGTGCAGGTTCATTCACCATTAGAGTGCCCAAGGAAACCCCTGGAGAACACTTTGAGGGCTTGGATCTCCTAACCAGGCTGCTAGCCCCTCGTGGAGCGACATCAGCTGCAGAACCACATATTGAAATTATAGGTAAGATTTTGAGAAAATTGTGAGCAAGCACAGGTCTTCAGAGCACAGATCAGAATAGAGACAGCCAAATCCTATTTCTGTTCTTCATCTGGCTTTTTTTTTTTTTTTGGTGATAGTCATTGTGAATAAAAATGTAGATAATTTTTCTTTGTAGTTTTTAAAGTAGAGTCCTATAAACTCACTCCAGTTTTCACAATACCATGGACACTTGTGTGTCTTGGATAAAGCAGATAGCAGTAAAGCATTAACTCAAACTGCCTTCTAGCTTTGAAATAAGGAATGAAATACTTTCCTCAAATTTATTTCTGTTGTTTATCAGGGCTTGAGTCATCTCAAAGATGTATTATTATGACAACAGATAAGTTACAGTGATGATGATAGTTTGTGCCTGCAAGCATTTAATTTGATGTATTGCATCTTATCTGGTGCTTGTTTTCAGAAATATATGCATGTTTTCATACCATGTTACATATCTGATAAAAGATTCACTTTCAGTGTAGTATATCCAAATCTTCAGCATGAAAAGAATTCCATTTCGCAATATCAGTTGACACCATTAGAATGTCACATATCACATACTGTAAAAGTTGAAATTCTTGCGCATTTCGCACTACGGGAAACTAGCACGAAAATAAAAGCACACAAATATTTTTAATTGCAATATGTTCCAGTAGTTGCTGTCTTGATTCAGTGGAATTAAAAACACGCAATTAACCAGCCAAACGTGAAAAATTAGTCGCTCAAAAATATCCACTTTTACAGTACTGTAAGAGATAAAGTGCAAATCATTAATGTACCAAGTTTTTCTTTCTGAAAAAAATATGTGAATGCAGGAGATGCAGGTGTCACTCTGCCATGTGATAAGGAGCATCAAACTGGCCAACCAGATTTGCTGGGTCACTCTGGGGAGAGTGTTGTCATGGGGAAGGAGGAGGAGGAGGAGGCAGAGGAAGAGTTTGATTGGCAGCTGGAGCAGCATCCATACCATGGTGATGAGGATGATAAAGATGTGGGTCTAGCTCAGGAAGCCAGGTATGGCTTTGCCAACAGACGGAGTGGGGTTTTCAAGAGACTGCGGGTGAGTGTGGATTGTTAGCTGTGTACATGTATGTATTTCACAAATATTGATCAAGTAGTGAACTGTGGATGAATTAACATAATTGTAAGCTATTAAATGTACTGCAAAACTGCAAGGTGATAGGATTGCCATGTTTTTGAGCATTCAAAGTTAGAAGTGCAAGACAGTGGGTGTTCCAATCTCTTACAGAATGCCAGAGATCAAAATTGCATTAAATCCATCATGCCTAATAGAAGCCACCTATTCACTCATACTTTGTCTCAAAAATTTTGTGTTTTTTTCCCTCCATGCTGCTGTCACTCCTATTGTCAACTTTTCAGTATTACAGGGTTCGAAAAAGGCAAAGATGAAAAATTGCCATCTCCTGTTTTGTAATTTTGAATTTCTAGGATGAAATCTGTGGAGTGGTGGACATCCAGGAGGCAGACTCTGTCTCGTTGCCTGAACGCAAGCGAGCGAGGTTGAATGCCGAGAGGGACAAGTTTGATGACAGCCACTACCTGTGAGTGATCTTTCAATGAATGGCACGTAACACACATATATCCCCATCTTATGTACTTTAATACTCTAAGGGAGTTTCAAATACTCAAATACTCAAATAGGTATGACAGAAAATATTGAGCAGTTGAATTTTCAGTTCTTGGCATTACCGAACGAAGTTTGCCCATCAAGTGAATTGATCAAAATTTTGCAGATAAGTAGAAGAGCACACAGGTGCCATCTGTTATTTCTTTGTCTGTTTTTAATGCTGATCTTTACAGTCATTAGACCCCGAAAATATGCATGAAGCTTTATCCTATCAAAAGTAACTTTTTTCTCAATATGTCTCATTAATGACACGCACTGTAGATCATGATGTCAGATATATTAAATTTGATACTACCATGATGCTTCAAACTTTACGTGCCTGTCCAAGATATTGAAATCAGGAAGTACACTGCATGCTGAAAAAAAAAAATAATAATGATAATCTGATTTTTTTTTTTGTAAAGATCTCCTTTCACCTATTTTTATCTGAACCTCAACACAAAATTGTTCTTTCTTGAAATGCTGAAGTTGATATCTATCCTCCTGTCTCTGGCCGCTGCAGAGCTGATTTCTACCAGGAGGATGCCATTCTGCCGTTCCTGCAATACAGACCATCCTGGGTGCACAACTACCAGAAGATGAGAGAGAAGATGACGAGGGCGGGAGACTCTGAGGAATCTGGCAAGGTTTCGGCAGATGGTGAGATGTCCTTGACAGCCGTGAATGGTTGTGATGTTTTATTCTAACCAGCACCCCCCTCCCAAGTGCTTGAATTGAAATCAGTAACAAGTTTCAAAAAGACAGTATGTTCTAGTGCATTGCTGTGCAGTTTAATATTTGATTTGTCTTTTGTATGTCTGATATTTTGACAGTGACTGTATGCTCTGTGTCATGTTAAACACAAGCAAAGTTCCCTTGACTTCATTTGCTTTCTTTTCTGTAAGACAACTGCTCATTTACATTGTCATACACAATGTTCTGTCACCATGGGTCTTGCATGTTTTCTTTGTGCAGTCCATAAGATGTGGTATAATTACCTTTTTAACAGAATGAAATGATTATATAAGTAGATGGCAAGAAATTGTGAATGAAGAAAATCAAGAAAGCTAAAGGAGGAAGATGTAGAAAAAGTGGGAGAGAAAGAGAGTGAGAGAGAGAGAGAGAGAAGGAACAACATAGAGAAATGAATAGTGCAAACAATCATTGAAAGTTAACTGTGCTTATTTTTGTTTTCTGTGTACTTAGTGATGTTCTCAGAAGAAGAAACGGAGCTGATGAGAAAGTTACCGAGGAAGGAGTACATCCTGAACAATGTTGAGGAGAGAGGAGCTCTATTGGGTGTGGCTGACATCCTCTTTGCCTATGCCTATAATGTGAGGACCAATGAAGGAGAAAACTCTGTAAGTTCTGTTTGTGTTTGTCTCTTCTTCTTTTTTTCTTTTTTTTTAAGGCAGTGTTATAGTGTAATCATAAAGCTGTACTTTATGGGTCTCTCTCATTTTCTTTTCTTTCTTTTTTTTTGTATCAACCTCTTCAACATGTTATTGTCATGTGTCCTACATTGACAGGTAACAACTTGTGAATTTACAAGTTTCTGCAGCTACCTTGGCACCAGCAGAAGATGCCCACACTAAACTCTGTGGTGAAATGGGCCGTCGTCTTTTGAAGCAGAGCATATACTCTCCTTTCCCAACACTATTAATGTTGTCATTGTCTGATGCCACTTTGTATCTATTACTCAAGTGAAATATTGAGAATGCACAAGAGAATTCTGATCAAGTGTTAACTACTGCTTTCTTCAGCCACTCTGCAACCCCCCCCCCCCCACCAAAAAAAAAGAACAACAACAACAAAACAGCAACCAAAACACAACAACACCAGATCTATTAAAATGAAAAGTTATTGAACTAGCATGAGACTTGTAAAACTCCTATTGCATTATGACAGATATTTTTGAGAAAGGTATGACAAAATATACACCAGCATATCATTCATGGTGATATTATAGGGATGTTTAATCAGGCCACCTAGTGAATGTGTGGTTTTTCCATCTCTTTATGTATGAAATGAATGTACTTTGATACATAAACATCCCTTGTCTCTGATAAAACAGCCAATATATACTGTGATTACAGTCATTGAGAAATTGTTTAGTTTGATAAGGAAAAGAATAGACTTGTAATCAATTTCCAACAATTGAGACAGATTGCAACTTTGGTAGCTACATCTATTTTAGAAGCCTGCAAGATGTCATAATGACAATGACAGTAATATTTGGTCCATCAGACCGCATAGATAAGAAACATTCTTTAACTTGTTTGCCTGTTTGTTTGAATCTTTACCCCATGGAACAGGTGGAGTCTGCATGGACTGTGTGCAAGCTGAGCTCAACCCTGTCTTGCCTGGAGTGGTTTCACACCCCGCAGGAGATGGTTATCGCCTGCTGCAGGAGGGCTCTCTGCTTTCCGCTCTACCGCAACTGGGATTTGTGCTGCAAGGTGCTCAAGGACGTCCGCATGATCTTGAGATTAGGTCAGTCATATGATGATTGATTGATAGTTTCCTGGCTGCTGCCATGATAGTAACTGTAGTCATCATAACTTGCAATAATTGCAGAGAACAAAAAGAAATGTACATGTGTTCATGTGTAGATGTAGGTAAACCATACATTAATGATATGTGTATTGGTAGCATATGATCTGAAAAGAAAAATAACAAAACAAATCCGTAGGGTTATGTGCAAATTGTGGGAGGAAAAAAGGACTTTCAGGTTCCACCTAGATATATCCATCTCTCTCACTCTCTTTCTCTCTATGTATGTATGTATGTGTGTACGGAATAAGCTGTTATTTTTGCAAGGATTTAAAGGGACTGTACAGTACTGGTTGAGGTGAGGATTCAGGTTTATAACATTCCCAAGTGAGATAATGAGAAACCTCTTCTGAAATATGAGAGAGCTTGTCATTTTAAGAAGGATTCAAAGATTATTTGATGAAAATTGGTTTTCAAATGGCTGAGACATCCCAAAAAGTGATAATAATAAAAGGCATCAGGCCACGCCTTTTATTGGGATCTCTTTGTTTCAACTTGTTTTTGGATATCTCAGCCATTCCAAAACCGATTTTCATCAAATAAACTTTTGATACCTCTTAGAATTGCATGCTCTTTGACATCTCATAGAGTGGTTTCTGAGCATCTCGCAAATCGTTAAAAGCTAAATCCTCACCTCGACCAGAACTGTACACACCCTTTAATTTTTGCGAATTTCTCAAATCGCTGTTGGCCCTTGAATTAAGCAGCACACAAAAATGTTGCCATGCGCTAGGGTAATGGTGCACTTATAATAGCCTCGGTGTCAATTCTCATAAATACTATCTTGCAAAAATGTCTGTACGCAAAAATAACATCTTTATGTATGTATCTGTCATTCTGTCAATATCTCTCTCTCTCTCACATGTATATATTCATATTTGTATATATGAGTAATTGTGACATAAATCCTTGTTTATCACAGTCTAGTTTAATATGCTTCCTCCTCCATTTGCAAATTAACCACTGCGAGCACCTAGACATTACAATGGACAATTTTCAGAGATAGGATGTGATTAGCACTTGTCTGTTTCTCCATCTACATGTTGTCCATCTGTGCATATCACAGGCTGCAACCAGGTTCTCAAGTGCTTCTTTGAAGTGCATCGACTCCTGTCCAACGACGAGCCGCGGTACATCCTGAACGACCTCTACATCGCTGACTACTGCGTCTGGCTCCAGTCCACCAGCAATGACAAGTTTGCTGCTCTTGAGCAAGAAATGGGCAAGGTAAAGATGAAACAGCTTTCCCCTGCTTTCCAGTGTGTAGAGTGTACAACGTTTGCAGATCTGATTGTAGATGGAGGTGGGGGGAGGGAGTGGTGCTTTGGTGGTACCTATCTCAGCCGCTCAATATCTAAAGACTGACCTTTACTGTACATGATGTGCATCATTTTGTAAGTGTACTATGATGTCTTCAAGCACCAGTGATTTGATAACCTGGTGGACTAGTACCTGGCATAAAAGGAATACCCATAGGTAAGTTAAGCAACATAGGTTTTTAGTCTACATCACTATAAATAGAACTAACAAGAATATTTTCGTAATTTTTCAATTTGAACTGTAAATGTTAAGGGATGGTGCTGAAAATGCTGTTTTCCTTCCTGTTTTTCTAAATGATCTTGGGACTCGGCATTAGCAAGTAAACCTGGGAAATATGATGGCAAAGGGAATTATCAATCACTTTTGAGTTGGGATGTCTTACTTAACTTATGATTGAGGTAACACAGAATTTTTGAAATACAATTTGTACACTATGTTGTGTGACAGGTGCAAATAACAAAGAAGGATGTTGGGCTGGACCTGGATGTTCTGGAGCAAGCAGCCAGTCTTGTAAGAGAAGAGGAGGAGGAGGAGGAGGAGGACACTCAAGACAGGATGGAAACAGTGGATCCCCAGGCATCCTGTTCACATCATGGTCACAATCCTATCAACCAGGATCTACATCCCCGAAGTCCTGAGGGGCATTTTCATTTGGGCTATCCAGATCTCATTCAGCCGAGCCAGCCGGGACCAGATATTGTAACCACACACGTTGTCAGATCACCGGACAGGACTGGTGCCGGGGCGTCTCCTCTATTGGGAAGGGCTCAAGATAGTGGCAGTGACGGAGACAGTAGAGATAGTGATGATGATAGTGATGAGGAGGAGGATGTACAGGAGGAGTTGGGATGTGAACTTGAAGATGAGAGTAGGAAATACAGTGAAGCCGAGCAACTAGGGAAAGATGCCATGGTCAACTCCGGTGTAGGGACGAACATGAAAGATGCTGCTAGTAGTAATGCCATTGACTATGTTAACTTGCCGTGCTCCTCTCAGTCACTGGAGATGGATTTCATCAGCAAGGTTACCATAGCAACAAGAGATGACACGCCAGATGCAGAACTCTTGAAACCCGTGCAAACAAGGATTCTTTCAGCCAGTGAAATGCACGAAGGAGCAAAGTCTGTTCCTGATGCAGAGTTATCGATGCAAAACGATAATAGAGGAGAGCGTGGAACATGTTCCCAGCCGAGTGTAGAATCTTCGATGGCTACAACTCAAAGGGATGGTGAAACGGAGGTTGTCGAGACGATGAAGAAAATGCTTCATCAGCTGAGTCTGGATCACTCGTCTCAGCAGTCATCAGGTCATGTACAAGAGACTGGTCAGGAGAGTCAGCCTTCATCATTTTCAGACTGGGCCGAGGCTCTGCCCACTGAGACTGTTGAAATGTTTGGTGCAGATTGAATACAATATTAAATTATCCATTCACTAACCTTTCTTTGTCAGAAGGGAGACCAGGTCTAGGGCAGTTACCCCCTGGGCAATTACCCCAGACCCTTCCCCTGGCCCTAAACCTAATCTTAATCCTGAACCTAATCTTAACCCTAACCCAAACTCCTAACCCTGAACCTAACCCTAACTCTAATCTTTACTCTAACCATACCACCAATCAGTATTTAGTTGGGGGGGGGGGGGGGGGGGGGGAGGTAATTGCCGGATATGGGGAGACCAAGGATGTTCAGGTCCTGCTGTTTTCAAAGCAAAATCAAGCTGATAGGGAGAAGATCAGTTGGATAAGGGAGAGCTCTGATACATCAGTATTCTTGAAATGAAATGCCCCACTGCACACTCAGTTTAACCTTGATGAGTACAGCAAAGTCAGACGGATAAGTTGAAGTTTCTTCAAAGTCGGACACAAGATATTGAAGTTGTGAAAATTTAGGGTTTTGCTTGTTTTCGCTAAACATGTGTAATTGGTTGTAATCACATTTTGCATGTCAGATTAGAAGAGTCAGATGTTTCTCTTTGGTTGATGATTCAAATGCTACAACTCCTTGCAAGAGTAATCATTGCTAAGTTTTAGTACATATTACCTAATTGGAATTTATTTATTCTTTTTTTAAATCTCTTGAAAAAAAAAAGAAGAAGAAGAAAATACCAAGTTTGTATGGTACATACGGTGTGCAGGTTAATGGGCGACCAGTGTGATGATGAAGTCTTCCCCTCATCCAGCTTGCATATGTGATTATGATCAATATCAATGAAATGTGACAACTTGTTGTGTATGAAATTTCTTAAATTTTGTCTAATTTGTTTTGTTTTTTAAATATGGTTTTAATGAAACATACCATTTTGCTGGTGTTGATTTCACTGTTTTCAATTCAACTCTACCATGGTGTAACATTGCACAGTCTGTCAAGATCGAGTTTCAGTACAAGCGAGACTGCACTTTGTTAGTTTCCATGGATGCTAGTTTGAAATAATAATTATGATGATAATAATATATTTATATAGCGTATATTCCATGAACGTACATGTTCAAATGCACTTTGCCAGTGGATTATTGACATTAACGAACCAAGCGACTTTTTAAATGTGCTTTGAAGGTGATGAGAGATAGCTGGTTGCCGAGAGTTTTGGGTAGTTGATGCCTGCATTATTACCTGTATTTCATTCAACATGGATGAAATGCAATCATGATCAGGATGTCTTTTGCACAAAAGAGACTGGAATTTTCCTCCCAGCCAGACTACATATTTCATTTGGAGAGGGAGCGCAAAATGCACTTACATGCAAAATTGTTTACTTCAGCTTTGGTTCGAGTATGACAGCTTTTGGTGACCTCAAAAATATCGCATGCAAGGTCTACTGTTTGGTGAAACACATGCAGAGTGCAACATTAACTATATTTTGCTGAGTTCATCTTGAGCAAATTTTGAATGAAAAAAAAAATACTGTGAGAAGAAGACTTAGTAGCAGTATCATTAGACTTTTAATCTTCACACTTTTCATGTGCAAGCAATATGAATTATTCTCCTTTAGACAATCCTTGACTAGTCTGGTGATGTCATTTTAAGGTTTATGGAATACTTGCCACTTTCCAGAACTCGTGTGAACAAATCAGAATGCTGCAATGTGAATAAAAAAATATCTTCACTCATTTCGTAACTACGTTCTGACTGGATAAGTATGAACGTCCGTACTGTACCATTACTTGTTTTGCCTTATACATTTTCCTTCATTGCAACTTTTTTCTATGCATTTCTTCCCTGTCTCAGGCACACTCCTGAAGTATGCTCTGATTAAATACTTCACTTGATATCTTACAACAGAAATCGTTTTGTGTTTTGCCCTGTGTATTTTTGTCTCAAAAATTGATGCTAGAAGTAATGTGTATGCAGATACTGCACACTACTTCCACAAGTTTGAAGAGAATGACCAGAATGTGAGCTGAATTTGACGGTTTGAAGAGCTACAACACTTCACATAAAAATTCGCACCAAAATAATTTCTGCAGAGTTTCACCAAATTACACCAAGGACTGCTTATTGATACTGCCAAGAACAGATGTGTCCACTTGTATCACACTGGCTAATTGTAAGTAACAAACAACACACGCAAAGATGGACAGCAAAGTGCACACAATTTCTCTGGTCTGTGATCTTTCACTACAAAATAAAGAAGACAGACTCTATGTAATAGGTATGTGTACAGGACGTACCGAGTATCAAGATTTACTTTATTGCCTCAAATACATAACTCCCACACACATGTGGATGCAGATGCATGTATAGGATTTCTGGAAGATACAGTACACTTGCACAATGTGTAAAGTACTTGATCAAGGTACTTGAAATGTTCTCTCTCTCTTATTGTCTCCAAAGCTTGCTGATACAATGTATCTGCTGAAGGACCTGGCTGCTAAAATAAAGTGATGAATTAGTACACCTGTGGTGTGATATCATATGTGTTACTTTGAAGACTGGTTAATTTGGTACACAAAATACTTATAAGTTCTGTATAAGAACTGATGAAATCTTGTAGCCTTTACATTTACATTGTACATGTATCACATGGTATCTCCTTGAAGTCCTTTGCAAAACAAAACGGTCTACAGCTTATCACATGGTTATGTGTATGCATGTTTTGATGTGTGTGTGGTTTCCCTGACAACTATACACTGCTTCAAATCCTCTCACCAAGTTTCCAGGTTTTCTCCAGCAGATTGAGAAAATAATGCTGATCACAACTGAAATTACTTAAATCCCCTTCATAAACTTTTACATACATTAATACATACACAGCATCTACATATACATATAGAAGAAATGTACATAACAAATCTTTGATAAATGAGCAAAAACAAAAGATACAAAAGTTGCAACATTACATTTAAATAAATTATACACAAAACATAAACTATACATAAATCACAAAATACATGTATTCAGTAATATGTATCATTGAGATGAATCACCTTCATTCATTTCAATGTTATTGCTTCTGAAAATTACTCTATTTGTTGAAATAAACATGTACTAAAAAGTAAATCCACACTACATGCATGACATGTGGGGGGAGCGTGATGGAAGCTGTTAGAATGTCTGGCATTTCAGCTTGTAGCACCTACACGAAGTGACACTCTAAATATCACACCACTTAGCAGGGGCGGATCCAGGAATTCTGTAAAGGGGGGGGGGCGTGACTAATATTTCTGGTGCCACTTCCGGGTTTCATTTCATTTTTATTTTTTTCTTTTTATTTCTTTTGTTTTTAACGAAAAATACGGGGGGGGGGGGGTGTGCGCCGGTTGCGCCCCCCCCCCCTCTGGATCCGCCACTGCTGAGGAACAAGATTTTGATGACATCACAATCGCCTGTTTCATCCAACCACTCACTGTAAACATACCCATGAGATGACATGATCCTGACAAATAAATAAAAAAATATACATTAAATATCTATTTATCTTTTAAATCATTTGTTGAAGCTGCTGAAAATTCAAAATGTACAAAGTTTACACACACAGCTCAATACATTATGAATGTACATGTATTTGATAATGAAGTACATCAAAAAACTGATTATCTGTTTGTTAGGATATACCGTACACTATCTTTCTTCTCCTTTTTTTCTTCTTTTTTTTTTGGCAGTCTCAGAGACTCCAACTCTCCCGTTTTCGACGGGAGATCTCCCGCCGAAAACCCATATTTGCAAAATCTCCCGTTCTCCCGTTTGAGATTCAATTTCTCCCGCCCTGGCTCTTTGTCTCCCGTTGGAAGGGATTTCTTACTTATTTCTATCGTATGTTGAAAAAATGTAAGCCTTAGATAGCACAAGAGAGCATCTAGAACCCTAGGAACTTCGCGCTTCGCACACATAAAGTTGGAGTCTCCCGTTTGCTAGGGGTTTCAGGCGGGAGATTCTCCAGATCAGAAGGTGCTTTGGGTTGGAGTCTCTGCAGTCTGCATGTGTAGATTTTTGCCGTTCATGTAATTTGAAATGCAAATACGTGGCCCATTAAACAACTATGATGAGTAAGAGCAAGTGCATCAGCATTATGCTGAATATGTACTTGAACCAAAATAAACAACAGTACACCAGGGGGGGGTGTTCCATAAAGCTGATCGTAAAGTTACGAACGACTTACGAGTGACTGGTGATCAGTTCTTGTGCTGAATCATGGAAATTCTGATAACTATAGCACATCAGAACTGATCACCAGTCGCTCGTAAGTTGTTCCTAACTTTACGAACAGCTTTATGAAACGGGGCTCAGTACCCATGTGCTATTGCTTTGTGTAATGCGGTGGTAGATACCACAATCAAATGTAAAATGTAAAGCCTGTCAGATTAATCTCACACTGCTGAGTGCAAAATAGTTCTACATGTGCAAAAAATCTCCCATGTTAATATCGTTCATACACACATATTTATAATTTACCTTTGCAAGTTCATGTCTGTTTTAGTTGCCAATATAACAGCTTATACATTCATACAATACATGAATACTACATATAGATGATTAAATCTTTGACTTATATATATTCATTTGAAAATATCACAAAAAAAAGAAAAAAATAACCAAAGATTAAAAACTAATGAAAGTTCAGAAACTATGCAAACTATAAGTTTGTATTTCCCTAGTCTAGAATAAAGACCAAAATTCTTTGACTCCTAGACACCCTTTTAACATTTTATGGCCATGTTCAGAGATTTGACTCGTTCAACTGCATGCCAAGTTGGCAACGGCTTCCATCATGGAGACAATGGAGAATGAAGCCAGTTAAAGTTCTAAAAATAAAAGGCACTGAGCTGTTGATATGCCACAAACAAGACTAATCCTTCTACACCTTTCCTCTTATACCTACGGTACAGTTCACCATTGACAACAGCAATTCATATTAGCAAAATGATAAGCAAAGCCGTGCACATTTATTTTTTTCCGTTGCCCATACCCTTCTTGGGTGCAAATGCTACTGGGTGAGTTCTCCATGTGGAACATGAGGAGTTAAAGCTTTCTTACACGCCCTCTTGTACAAAAATTTTCTATGCTTGACTCAATATTACCAGTGTAGCTTGTGCACACACACACACACAACACTGTTCAGACTTTGTGTGTCTACTGTTCTCCGCATGTTTGTGTGGTTGTGTGTCATTAAGAAATGTACATTGTGTCAACTATAACAGACTGGTCGGAGCCAACTGACCAAGAAATCGTCACTGTCAGGTCACAACTGTTGAGCTATAATGCATTGCTGGGTATCTGACAGAAATGTGCGCAGTAGTCATTGAAGCAAAACGGGTCTGGAGCACTCGTACCAATAAAACCCAGAGATAGGCCTTGACAAAACCATATTTATCAAATGTGACAAATTCTTACAATTTATAAGAACTGAGAAAAAGAAAACCCTCAACTAAACAGCTTGTAAATATGAGAACAGCATATAATTACAATGTATATGAAATGCCATAAGCAAAAAGTACAGTATATGTGCATCAGTGGAAGGTAAAAATGGAGACCAAGAAAAAGGGGACATAGAACTTAAACCAATCACCAGAGGGTGATGAAAGAATACAATGGGCACAGAAGTCATCCTTTGTGACATTAAAACGACAATTACACAATTGATACATGTAACTACATGTGACTGATTACAGTTTTTAGCCAAAATGTAGAGCTCCAGCATTCAGATTTAACACACTGTGGTAGAAGTGACCCTACCACAACCTTCACAATTGCACAGCTAAAAAGGCAGGCACGCAAACAAGCCCTTTTAAGTCTCATTTTTAGCAGACAGCTAAAAAGGCAGGCACGCAAACAAGCCCTTTTAAGTCTCATTAAGGCTACTGTTCCTTCTACACAGCAAATAATGGAAGCCATAGACCATCATATTACCTTGCTGACTTGCTTAATTAACTCTTGCTTTGGAGAATAAGTTCTTGTAAACCCATTATCTGGAAAAGACACTGCAGAGGAAGGTTGTTTATGACTGGATTAAAGAAGTGTATGGATTCACTTTGGTGGACTTTAAATTTCTTTCAAGGAGTCATCCTGTTGACACGAGATGTTGAAGAAAGACACACTTGATGGGTTTCCATACCTCATATAACTGATATCTTTATTTCTCACTTAGATTCTTGATTTATCTCTCACGTCGCGGCAGTCCTGAGATCTTGCTGGAAGCCATACAATTATTGCCCTTGCCATTGCCCTTTTACTTCTTGTTTGCCTGGTTGAGGATGCGCAGGATGTACATGAAGAGGTTGATGAGATCGAGGTAGAGATTGATGGAAGCCACGATGTAATCCTCGGCCGACAACTTGTGCATGAGGAGATGGATGTCATAGATGATGAAAAGGCTGAAGAGGACAGCGCCACCGATGGCCATGACGAGCTCCAGGACGTCGGAGTGGGGGAAGAAGACTTGGAGCAGTCCACCCATTATGAGGACGATGAGACCAGCATAGAGTCTGGAGACAGAAATCGTCATTCATACTGGTACTCTTTCTCACTACATGTATATTTCTTTAAAAAGGAAACGTTCCTACATTGTATTTGCCACACAAGCAAAAGTAACAAACCTGTACACAAATCTGATGGGGTATAAGTTTATCAAAGTACTACTAATAAAATTAGACCAGAACTTTGCTAACAAAAACTCAAGTATGCAGGAAAATAGCAACACTTGATTACTTTCACTCTGGACAGCACAATATCAAACAGTGATGTTGACCTTGAAACAAAGCATTAAACAGAGTCCATTAAAGGTTTGGCTGTTCTATAGCACTCCTACAGAATAATATTCAAATCTTCTGAAACTTCTTGTGACTACATGTCTACCTACCCTGCACCCCAGGTACTGAAGTCTTTCCTGCTCTGCACGGTGTACACCAACAAGCCGAAGGAGACAGCAAGGGTAAGAAACAGGGCCTCGATCACCACGCTCTTGTCGTAAAAGGTCACCACTGTGCCCACCGAATAGGCTTCAACCAGAGTCTGTCGGAGCAAATATGAATAAACCCAGCTTCATATGGAATTTTGTTCAATACAAGCATTGTGTTTGCTCATGACATTTTTTGAAGTCTAAAATCAGAACTAATGTCATCCTTTGACTACCAACCTCCCATCAGATATTGCCAAAATTTCATTCAAAACTTCTTCTTTTCAACAAACAGATTAAAGAAAAAAATGAATAAAAATTAAAAATACATACATGAACATGTACCATTGACACCAACCACCTTTAGACTCATAGATTACACACACACACACACACACAAATTAAAACTGCTCAATTCTTACTCACCAAATATATGAGCAGAATAAACTCAAAATGTGTGAAGAAATCTGCTCAATCTAACTTTACTGATAGGAACTGATACGATGTATTGATATGATATGCACTTACAATGTAGTATATTACCAATGTCATGACATATTATGGTGTTCACCGACCTTAATCTCTTCATCTGCAAAAGATTCACTTGTTCAATGTGATTTGATATCTCAAGCAAACTTTATAATCGCTCTATGGTGAAGTGAACTGCATTACAGAAATTCTTACAAATAGTGACAGCAGGATCATGTTGACAGGGTACTCCCTTCCTTTGACCAGCAGTGCCACGAGAAAGATGAAAGACAGGACAAAGGCAATCATCAGCATGCCAGGACTAGTGAGGGAGAGAAAGAGAAAGAAAAAATAGTGAGATGTGATGTACAAAGACCATTAGCTAATTCTGCCCTACTTTGGCAAAAGGAAGCAAGTGACATACCATCCAAATTTGAGTTATTGATGTTTTCATAATTCACATAATGAGCTTTTCTTCCAGACCAAATTTCATGCAGAAACACTCATCCTACCAAGAGATATGTCAGCTAAGACATCATTACCATTTTTTTTTCTTTGTTGAAATGTTTGAATATGTATATGCATGTAAATATATGATATTTTTTCATTTTTGAAGCGCCATGAGCACTGAAAAGTGGACCTGTGCGCTATACAAGTAGCCACTATTATTATTATTATTATTATTATTATGATAGTCCATTGACATCAGTGTAAATAACAGACACATTTTGCTCTTTTACGAGAAATGTCACTTTTGTCACTTGCTTCCTTTTGCCAAAGTAGGGCAGAATTGGTTTCCAAGTTTCCTTAGACATGTTTCTTTACGTATTATATACCTTTCATTACACAAATATACATTCCAATTCACTGTGAGATCTGGAAGAGGTAAACTGCTGAAAACAATATGGTTACCTTGTCTGATTTCTCTACGTTAGCATATAAGGCCTTGAAGTTAGTAATTGCTGGTGGCTTTCGGCAATTAAAAACGAACTTTGAACTGCCCTGAAATTTTCAAGAATGCTATCATAGTCTGATTGGGACAGCAGAATATTATATTTTATACCTAAAACAACACTGATATGTTCTAAAAAAAAAAAAATTACAATACACAAATGCTGAATCATTTATCACTTGTTCTTTTTTCTTTTTCTTTTTTTTTTTCTTTTTTTTTTTTGGGGGGGGGGGGGTCATGTCAATAATATGATGGAATCACAGCACCACTGAAGAAACTCTATCCTCTCAGCTGGTTGTAGATGTGTGCAACAGATGTGATTCTTTTTAAAATGTAGTGTGTGTGTGAATAAACAAGCATTACATCATGACACACAACAATGATTTCTTAAACAACAACAGTTTTTACTCTGACACTGCATTTCACATAAAAAGAAACCACAACCATGGGGCTCATGCCATTCTCCTGATGACCACACACACAAAACCAGTCAATGATGTGGTAGAGTGCAGCCACTTACCTCTCTTGGATGTAATTTTTGATACCTTCAAAGGACATAAAAATGCCAGACACAATGGCAGTCAGTAGCAGCTGCATCGACAAAATGCCAAACACCTTCCTCAAAAAGTCTGCAGAAAGAGGGGGGGGGGGGGGACAGAAAGTCATTAAAAAGAGAAGGAAATGATGAATGATGAATAATGAAGACAGTAGTTAAACCGATGGCATCAGCAGGAGTGTCTAAAATCTAATTATAGACATTTAAATTTACTGTATATGTGTAAACCTTTTCTCAATCATTGACAAAAGAGTTGTCTAAAGAGTCATTCTGAAAAATAAAGTGCTACAAAACATTTACATTCTCTCTATATCATGCAATTTTGAGACATACGTTTTTAAAGTTTTTCTGTTTTGTTTTGTTTTTTCAACGAGCCTCTCAATACATATCAATGACACCATGTTGTTATTAATCTTCTATGTGACAGGAAGAATCTGTTTCAGAACAACAACCTAAAATTTGAATTTTAGCCCTCTGTTTCCACAGGAGTAATAACAATATTAACATGACTAATGGAACGCGTGGTCATATATTGTACTGACAATTGGCAATGACGGATGTCCACTGATTTGCTTCATTCATATACCAATAGCTAAAGTTGTCCGCTAATTTTATGTTATATGAGATTTCCACTAATCAGGATTTTGATCATCTTAGCATACTCTTGAAGTTGTACAGTCTAGGTACATGATTCTCTGAAAGACGCAGATTGAGATGAGCAGGTGTTGCACTTTTGTGTGTTAGTTTTAACTTGAGAAATAGCAGAGAAGTGACTCTTCATCTACAATCGATGAAGTTTGGGCCGAAGTTTGTGTTGGCTAAATACTGTGGAATCTCATTCATTTAACTTACTCATGCGGATGTCAATGCGGGCTGACAGCACACTTGAACTGTGGGCAAAATCTTCCATGATGGAGTCGTTGTAATCGTCGATTGGAATCGTTGTCGACATGGTTGGTTTATCTTGGGTTACCCGTAGGCTGACCACAGCTGTAAAATTCCTAAGAAGCAGTAGTAAAAGGAGTATGACACGAGATACTAATGACATTGCTTCAGTTCAATTAAGCCACACAACAGGAAAGTAAGAAAGAAAGAATCAAGCAAACGTCAAAACACCCAACGCCCATCACCGACACTGATATGAGCGAATGGGACTACAGGCTTTAGCATATATTCATTTTTCCAAAAAGCACAATAAATCTAACGTTACCAATATTTTCAACTTCATTGCATGAGATACAGTTCTTGATGACAATGTATATTAACTTATGAACATTAGATGACAAATATGACTGGGTAAGGCCCTAAAATAGCAGATTCAAAGTCATGTCACGAGATTACCTTACCTTTTATATTACGACAGCCACGTAATAAAAGTAAAAACAGTAGGGCCAATGACTGTTGCAAACATACCACAAGGTGGCGTCATACTGAACTTCCTTCCAACCAGAGCCTTGCCAGCGCCCTGCAGTCCAGCAGCCTTTCCAGTTTCGTGATAACCCGAACTTCAATATCATAGGCTACTCACAGTACACACACACACACACACACACACACACACAAAAAAAAAATCTAGTTATTTAAATAGTCAGGAGGACTTGTGACAGAGGCGACATCGACTGCTTCTGATATATTTGTCTTCACTGATTTCATTTTTATTAGTCAAACGTAGAAACAGCCGTTTGCAGAAAAACATTTTTCAATAAAAACAAAACGAGTAGAGCCGCCTACTTCAGTGTGTTTTCATTATTGTTCATGTTATTCATTAATTGTGCTCCTCCCTTATTTTCCAGTTACGATACTATGGATCCTACCATTAATGTCAATACTACTTTTATTACAATGCTACATATGGCAAAGATGATAAAACATGATAACAAAATACTAGAAATAAAATGAGAACAATTATCAAACCCCTCTATTGAAATCCTGTTCTGTCTACAAAGCGTCATGTCAGACCAGAGCCCTGTTTCATAAAGATGTTCGTAAAGTTACGAACAACTTACGAGTGACTGGTGATCAGTTCTGATGTGCTATACTTATCAGAATTTCCATAATTCAGCACAAGAACTGATCACCAGTCGCTCGTAAGTTATTCGTAACTTTACGAACAGCTTTATGGAACAGGGCCCAGATATAACATCGCTATAATGTTGATGATGTTGAAAACAAGATATCCATGAAGAAAATGTGCTTTAATTCAACAATTGTACATTTTTTTTTTTGTAGATTCGTTGGAGAGATATAAAGCAAATATAAAAATTACCGTGTCCTGTTATTTGCCACTGGTGAAATTATGTATTCCTCGGTGACAGAAATTGCACTGAAGTACATTCCTGTCACCACAGAGTCCATAATTTCAACGAACTTCTAAGTGCATTGTATATTGTTTATCTTATCCCTCATCAGTAAAGTCTTTTCAAGTTATTGGCCGACATACCCTCATGTGACAAAATACTAGACATTGCATGCCATGCTGATAATGTTGAAAACATAATCATGCCAATGGAGAAAGAATGTGCTATACCGTGACGACATTCATGGTATGGTGCACTATACCATAATTCTAATGTCGTCGTAGACATGCCAGTCGACCAAGAGTTTTCATTGTGTAAACTGCTGTCAGGTGATGTTGAAAATTTGTTGGAGGGATAAAAAACAAATTCACATTGCACTCTTTCGAAGCACGAAATTATGGATTCCTGCTTCGCAGAAATAGCCGTATTCCTGTCTCCGCGGGATCTTTGTTTATCCAGAGCTTCTCAATGCATGGTTAATTTTGATTTGATTTGATTTAATTTGATTTGATTTCTGACTTTCTTTTTCATAAATAAATGAAATACAAAGTCAATTGAACAAACTATTTGAGCACAGTATAATTTGAATCTGATAGTTAAAACAAATAAATGATTAATTCAAATATTCAACTTTTTTCCCCTGACACAATGGAAAATGAAAATAAACAAACTATTTTGTGCATCCATTTCTGCAAACATAAGTTACAGTATATCTAGATATTGCTCAAAGACAAATTAGGCAATTCTTGATGTACAGAAATTCAGGAGACCATCATCAAAAGCAAACGCTTGACGAGGACAATGGCCTCAGAAATGATTGTCTAAACAATACAACATTGTCAGAATATAACACATAAGTCACCACTCACTGAGTGGCGATAAAGAGAAAGGAGGGAAGAATGAGGGGAAAGAGTGCAGCGGTGCATTATGCAAGATGTGAAGTGTTTGCGTGGAAATAAGTTGCGAATATGTGTTCATGTCCATGCTTATGTATACAGAAAACATCTAAAGGCAAACATTTTCAATTCAAACGAGAAATGAAATGAGATGACAAAGCCGATAGGCCTAAACTGACACTCAGACCAACACCACTTTGAATGGACGTTAGTCTAATCAAACAACATTGAAGAGGGACTGGAATCTGAGCTGTCAGAGCTGCGACGTCACAGCACTATAGTGCAATGTTATATTATTAACCATGGCGTGTAATAGCTCTATGGATGCGTTGAAGATGATGCTTTCAATTTACTTATCATAGCCTGCATTCGACCTGAACACATACCGCCACTGAATCCCCCTTTTGAAATGAAAGAAAAATAAGAAAACTTTGTATCATACATTTTAAATAATTGTATATAGACAGCAATTATGACTTTTAAGGGAAAAGGGATTTCAGTTGCTAAAACATGGATCGAAACAGTGATTTTTCTTGTAATTATTTTGACATACAAACCAACGTAAAAGCTGCGAGGCGATAACATCATCGTCCGATCTCTTTTATGTGGTTGTACGACATGTGAACCTTGAAATTTCCAAAGCTTATTTCCAGTCCTATTAGCTCTTCTACCATTCTTAGTGTTTAGAGGTGGGTTGTTTTTTTTTTTCTCGGTTCTTTATTTCTGTATGAGCCAGGTTGACATTGAACTCGAGTGGGTTTTCATTCTTTTCTTTTTTTAAAGAAAGGGAAGGAACTATGTCCGCAGTGCGTGTGGCACTGACGGATCAAACATAACACCATAAACACACAACGACCTGTATCAACTCTCACTATCTGTAAAAATGGAATCAATAACATTTACGACGCATGCGCACACGTACGTCATATGAAAAACCAAATCAAAATTAATGGCAACAACAACCGCGGAAATGCTGCCCCTCCCCTCCCCCCCCCCCCATCACACATACACATACAAATTCACGTACAGAGAAAAAAAAAACAACACTCGAGAAAAATACAACACTCAGAGAAAAAAAAAACAACTCAAGGTCTGACTAACAAAGTAAGGGCACAGCAAGGGTAAGGGGAGAGAAAGGGGGGGGGGGGGGTATAAAGAAACTCCTATACAATTTGCCCGGCGGCGGAACAATGAAATTATGCAATGAATAATTACAGTAACCTTTAGCAGGTTATCGAGGGCAAGAGGAAAGCAAAACTATAATAAGCCAGTGTAATTATAAAATGCAGAAAGCAAAACAAGAAAGGACAGGAAATTGAGAGTGATGAGTTTTTCCTCCATAACGATTACCCTTTGAATTGACAATGGACACTGCAGGATGTTTATAGTCGGTGTCGTAGCAAAACATGAGAGCAACGGTGTTGGTGCGTCTTAATGGCGCGATGGCACCTAGCACGAGGCAGCGGATGGAAGTGCGTGATATACAAGTAAGGATAAACACACTTCCTCGTGTTTATCATAAATACCATTTAGGGAAAACCTTTTGTTTGTTAAAAAGAAGGTATTTAGACATTCTTCAATTTTCATCATTTTTCTGGGCCAATGTTAAAAAAAAAAACCAACAACAATTAAATCTGCTTTGTAAAAAAAAAAAACAAGTGCTCAGATATCCCTCTCTTTTCATTAGTATCCTGTTTCAATGTGAAAAACCCCCCCAAAACAAACAAACAAACACATGTCGCTATCACATCATATTACTATAATCCTCATAAAGACTTATAGGGCCTGCTTCATAAAGAGTTACGATTGATCTTGAGCTTAATTTATATAGCGTGATTTCCAGGTCTGGCCCAACCGGGGACCAGGGGCTAGGACCCCCACTTTTTTGCATAATACATAGGAATACATAGGGTCTTACCACTTGGTCCCCACTTCTTTTTACCCCGGAAGTGGCACCAGAAAAAGTGTTGAGCTCCCCTTTTCTCAGCTAATTAAACTCGGAAGTGGCACCAGAAAATTGCAGTTAATCCCTTTTTATTATTTTTGCTTGTCAGCTAAATAAAGTAAACTGGAAGTGGTACCAGAAAAGTGCGGCAAGCCCCCCCCCCCCTTTTTTTTTTTTTTTTTTTTTTTTTTTTTTGCTTCTCAACCGATTAACCCCGGAAGTGGCACCAGAAATATGTTATTCAAAATGTCTTTCCCATAAACTGGGCCTCCTCACTTTTAAAAACGTAGCGCCGGCCCTTAGATCAGTACTGGTTTTAAGTCTATTTCATAAAGATAATTATACTTACGCTTGATTTAAAGCACAGATTTAATAGCAGATTGGGCATAACTGATGTGAATTTCATCAATCGTAAGATCAATCTTACGATCAATCTACATGAAACGTGCCCTAGTAGTGTTATAAGGAGTACTATAAGGTTACGTGACAGGGGCTTTGAAGTCCTCTACATGAAACCGTGTGTTCGAAATCCATTCGGCGCATAGGCCTGATGTGAGATCTCCATGACAGGAGATCTTTCTGCCAGTCTTGCTTGGAGTGTCGTGTTCAGTGGACATGGCGGTAGCGCACTATATACGCTTAGAACGAGAAGGTCTCCGGTTCGAACCCCGCCACGGCCATGTCTCCTCGAGCAAGACACATCATTATTCACTATACCTGTCTATATCCAAGCGTGTGTACGCCCACGTGTATCCAATATTGTTATCCTGTAGGTAGGTGGATGCTTTTATGGTTAGATTTAGAATGACGTGTTGGCCGTCAAATAAATGTAAATACTCGCTGTTGTTATCACTAAAAATGATTAAGCTGTACAGCGGCATGCAGAGCCTCATCGGAGAGCAATGCTTGCATTGAATAGGCTACGCATTTGTTGATAAACAAGACACTGCAACGATGATTGTGATTAAAAGGATGGTGACGATTGTTGCTATTATTTTTGTCATCTTAATCTTTACACTCCATTTTAATACTGGGACCTTCGCTCAACAAGCTTGCTTCTAAGTAGGTTCTATTATATTTCTTTAGCACTTATTCACAGATTCCAACTTTCATAGATTGACCACTATGTTCGATATGTTTGCAATATTCTTTTATGCTTCCCAGCTGGATATCATGTATTATTTATTTTTGTTATATTTGATGGGGTTTTTTTTTTTCACCGAGAAATATGAAAATGAATTGAAATTGAAATTGAAAAAAATGTTTCCATCACTATAGATGTTATTATAACTGTTATTTCTATCATCACGGTTATAATCATTTCCACAACTTAGTGGAATTGGTCGAGAGCTAACACGTTTAAACGGATTCTGAAAAAAAAAAAATGAAAATGGTCAAAATAAGTCCTCTCTCAATTTCCCTGCGGCTTGTCTAAACGAGAACGGTCTTTTCGAATGGAACGTTATACGCTAGGTTTTAATTCGTAAACTAAAAATTAAGAAAAGACAACGGCAACACTCGGTCACGATTTAATTACTGTTGAATTCTATTAGACTAGGATTCCCGTCTTGACGTCATAGCGTAGGCACTATAACGCCCGTGTGTTGAGGAGGATTTCAAAGAGAAGGTGCTATATACATGACAAAGAAACCAGAAGGAAATTCAGTCGAATCTTGACGTAATCCGCTGAAGAAAATGTACGCACGTTGTCGAGTATTCAAAAGATGACCCCATACCAAACAAACATTCTCGATAATAACAGCCCACTGATAGTTCTCAAGAAATTTTGTTATGTTTGTGAATTCCCCAGCTTTGCATCGGATGTTGCAGAAATAACATACATAGCACGACTTCTTTATGATTTATACTTTTACAGTCTGGAGTTTACAGTTTACAGGACATATGACATTTATCATTGACTTTCTCGTTAACTTCTCCTCCTTGCTTTAAACGAGTGGGACCAAGTTGTTGTTTTCCCTTGGTTTTTGTTTTCAAAGAAATCATGCAGTAAATTGTCTGATAAGAGGTCATGTATGATCACCATGTGAACTCGGCTTCATGTTTTGGGGTTGTTTATGATTATACTGACACCAAAGGTTAAGTACTGTATCTAACTTTGGAGTGTGTTGTAAGGCAGAATTACTCATAGAATTACGTAGACGTCATTACTTTTTCATTATAATAATCAGCATTATGGGCATCGATCCCACCATATCAATATCCGCGTTTGTACAATGAAAGCTTCCGTCATTTTCATGGAAAACGGATTCTGTGCATATATATATATATATATATATATATATATATATATATATATATATATATGTGTGTGTTTGTGTGTGTGTGTGTGTTTGCGTTTATGTGTATGTTTGCAAATCTGTTTGTGTTAAAACATGGCTGTTAGGAGCTAACGATAAGATAAACATTCGATTGGCATCGCTTTAATGCGTGCGGTTGCACATTCTAAATGCAATTGCCAAATGCCTATGCCATGATCTATGTCGTTCTAATCACTCAGCTCGCGTCATTATCGTCATCATAAACATCATCATCATCATCATCATCATAATTATCACCATCATCTACAGTATTGCCTAAATCATCTCTTTACGAACACCTAATGTCATTCTCAAATATGAATATGATATATCATGTATATGATTATATCATAAATATCATGGAAATATCGCTGATATTATCAGCTTATTTTCATGATCATCAGGATGACAGCACATTTAGCCCATGGCAGTGATGTTGGAAATAACGGAAATAGCGATTGACACTTTTATTCTCATTATTGGTATTATCTCTTATGACAAAACAAGAAATAGAACGAAAAGTACTGTCATCACAATCCTCACATTACACGTAGCATCATTCGCCCGATCAAAAAACAACGTCACAAGAAGATAAGAAACTGTCCAAACTTCATATACAAGACATTCTCCCGTTTTATTGTATCAAGCTTAGCGCATGGGTTTAAATCAGTTCAACTGTTTTAAACAATAACATTTCCATTACACGATTATAAAACTCAAATTAGCCGACAAGTACAGTACATCAACAAAAGCCAAACACTTCCTCCGATTAATGCCAGTAGTTATGTCGAGCATCGGTTTTTATCGTAACTAACATCAATGTCTGGTGATGTATTTCACAGAATCTTCGTGTACTACGATATCCATTAAGAATAATTTACAGCAAGAATTTCATGACCAGCATGAAAGCGTGACTCCTTATATACTTACTAGGAATATTTAACATTCACTTATTCCTTCCCCGCATTAATCGAAAAAGGGGACTATGTGAGTTGCACAAATACATGCCGGGATCAGCACACGTATGTGTCATAGAACATTTTCCCCAAGTCGCACGAAAAAGAAATAAACACGAAAAGCGGACTAATTTCTCATAGTTACTATGTTGACAATGTACCTGACATTATGTGCACTATTTGAAAGTGAACGTCATGCGGTAGGTTTGTTTCGGCGCTGGCATTTCAGCCCTTCCTTTTGACTTTCCTTTACACTTCCGTGGTATGAACAAAACTAAACAAGTGTGGATGCTTTTTCGACTGTGTCATAATCAGGCAGGAACCAGATGCAGGCTGGGAAGGAAGAGCTTCCGTTCTCCAGGAGTTAAAATGAGAAATATGCCCAAACAAAACAACATAAATTCCTTATGAGATTGAACGCGCCCGCAAACAATTTGGCAAAAAGTTGCATCTCCGCTGACGTCATAACGATTGATACTGCAATGGTTATGATAGATATTTCTATTTTCCCCCTCTCTCTTGACATATATCAATATTGATGATTTCCTGTGAAAACCTTGTTCTTGGCGCTAAAGCATCCATCCTCAGCTAGGTATAAACAATTTGTAAACATTTTGTGGCATCTGCATAGAAAACGTAATTGTATTTTTGTCCTTCTTCAATGAGTACTTATGCCACATTCGAAGCGTAACGATGAAAAGTCATTTCATGTTTCATTTCGTTTATCTGCAGTAACTTTTTTTTTTCCTGCACAATAATGCATCCTGTGATTGTTGTTGCTCTCCTTTCCTTTTTGAGAATGCAGCATGTATGACAAACCACGGTCACGAGCCATCGGAAGGAAACAATAATTATTTCTTGATTAATGAAGACGAGTTTGTTCGCCGGTGAAATGCATGTATATGTCAGCCAGTATTTAGACATATATTTATACAGGCGCTGGGAGCGTTTTCCTGTGTGTGTGTGTGTATGCGTGTGTATGCCTGTGTGTACAAGTGTGGGCAGAGAGAGAGAGAGAGAGAGAAAGAGAGAGAGAGAGAGAAAAGGGGGGGGGGTAGACTACCTTACTGTACAAGAGGAAGTGGCTAATGTCACTGTTCCGCCGGACATGTTGATGACCGCACAGCACAAAGATATTCCAAAGATAGCGAGTTTTTTTAAGACAGTTGAAAGTAAAACAATGACCCCTCCCGGGCAAAACAGACACACACATAATGAAACAACGTTTTGCCGTACGAAAAGCTGATGGAGATACAATAATTCTAATACGCTAATGGCATGGACGTGAGCAAAATTGAACACCTGTGGAGGATTCCGCAGCTGACTACAGCGGGCGGATGGTCGTGCTCGCCTTCCATTACTGCACTCAGCTCGCGACACGTGCGAGCTTAACGAACATTGGTGCTCATGAGTTTAGTGTCCCATTGTCTTCTTGCACCTGGACTGGGGGTAGCTTACACAGCAGAGTAATACATTTCTCTGCTGTCGCCGACAGCTGACCCGAAATGCCACGCCCTAACAGTCAATCAATATAGCCACACCCACAAATGGGTAGATCCAGTGGATCATGGCAACTAAGCCCAGTTTACTAGAGGAAAAATGACACGAATACGATTTTCATAAGCAAGACTAATATGGAGTTAGTGTTCACCTCTTTATAAAAGAAAAATGGTAGAAATGTCCTTTGCAGTTTTGGTATTCTTCCTTTGCTTTCTTTGTGAGAGAGAAAGTCGATTATCAGCTACAAATACTATATCAGCTCATAGTATCAAGTCTCCAAACTTTTCGTCTGGAGCACATATATAGCAATTCACTGTGCACATTGCAAGAAAGTCAATTAAATATTTGTGAAGTAATATTTACATAAAAGTTGGAACTTATATAAAACAGATTCAAAACAAAATAAATAAGACACTCTGTACAGCACAAATCAATAAATTAAAACGAGACATACAATCGAATTATAAACACAAATCTTAAAACATAGATTTATTTGGTCCACTTCTTTAAGCCGCAAAGAATTGTTTTCTACAACTGCACAAGACCTAAGTTTCTATATCTACTTCCAAGTTTTAAAGCAAGAAAAATAAATCTCTCTTTATAAAAATAGAAACGCAGATAACTATTCGGTTTCCGATTCTCCATAGATTAAGAAATAAGGCACAGCCTTACCTTAGGTCTAGTCCGACTTTGCTACTTGGAAAAGAGGACTCGGAATTTACTTCTATATTCGAAGTAGGCTTGGAATGAGAAGGCAAGTATGTAACATGTGCTAGAGCATTCGACCCGTCATGTATAATGTGACTGATTCTGCCATGAATTCAGGTCTGTGTAATGCTGATTTTACTGCTTTGGTGCATGGTGAGCTATATTTTGATTTACAGCCTTTCTCTGTCAGTAACACGATGGTTACGATCCTGGAGACTTTCTTAACTACATGTGAGCTAACAAATTTCTAGAAGTGCGAAATAACTGAACTGCGCATGAGGCTAATCGTCACATTCTGGATTCACTTTGGCTTCTAATCCATGACGGGCCAACACCATATGTCCTCAGTAATGTACAGTCACTTGTGGTGTTTGTCTTATCACATCCACTCATGAAACAAAGATGGGTTTCGTCGATGCTGGCGAAAGGAGAACGGTAGGTGTGACCGGAACTCCGTTGACGGTCATCGGGGAGTTGAGTCCATTGACCAGGGTGGGAAACTGAAAGGATGAGTTGCTGCTGTTGAGTGACGGGCTGAGCGTGAGCGGGCTCAGGGTGCTCCAGAAGTGCACAGGAACAAGAGGTGTGCCATTCTGACCAAGCAATGGGCTGGCCACCATGATGGGTGTACCAGGGAGAGCTGGTGTACACGGACCGTAAGCACTGGCGCTGGCAAGAGCCCCGGACGTTGAGGCGTGAAGGTATGACGGACTGCTACCAGGTCGGCCCGTTGATGACATGACTGAGAGAACACCCGCTTCCGTACTCTTGATCGTTGCTGGCACCGTGAGCTGTAATGGACGCGGCTTGTTGGAACTGTTCGCGCTGGTCGTTGGTGATTTGGTTCTGTGACGGCCACTTCCCGCATCACATGTGGCTGTTGTCAAGGTACTTGAGGAGATAGGCCTGCCGCCGGTACTCACCAACCTCGTCTCGCCATTCAGTCTAGCCTCGGTGATATAGACCTCTCGGAGAGCGACCGCGACTGTGGGTCTTGATATCATCTCTTCTGCTTCCTGATGGTGTGTGGAAGTGACCCACTGGTATCGTTCTTTCTCTGGATGCTTCGGCATCAGTCTGTTTTCTGTCGATGATGGGCGAGGGGATTTCGCTACAGGACTGGGCGTGTGGAGGTACCGCTGTGGACTCTTGGCCGGAGTGCCCTTCTCTTTGTCTTTCTCGTCCACACTACTGATGCTGACGCTTGGGTAACTGTGAGGGCGTTGCGTAGTAGCAGGCACATCCATGCTTTCCATTTTCACCCGGAAGGGAATTTTGTTCTCTGTCTTGACGATTTCCGGAAAGGAGACAAACTTGTAGACAAATTTCTGGCCCATGACCTTCTTGATGATGTTTTTATCGTAGTAGTAGCGCAGAGCGCGGCTCAACTTGTCGTAGTTCATGTTGGTCTTGTTCTTTCTCAGCCCCCACAACCTGGCGACCTCTTCGGCGTTGAGGAGCTTGAACTCGCCTTCGTTGCCGGTCCAGATGATGAGATGCTGGCGTGACTTGTCCATGAGCAACTCGAGCAGGAACTGCCACAATGTGATATTTGTTTCCAGTCCTGCAGAGGAAATACCAGAAAAATGTACAAACATGAGTTCGTTTCGTGTTGTGTGCATGCTTGTGCCTATGTTTTCACACAAAGGTGGACATATATCAACTAAGACTTCGACGACGACGAGCAAGTCGAGTGCCAAGATACTTTTCGTCATGATGTGGAAAATAAAGTGTGGCACAGGCGATGTCAATGTCTGATATCGCACTCTATGCTGTTTTCTTTGGTTTCTGAGAACACTATTATACTCCAATATCTCTAACATACACGGAGAGACACATTCATTGGCAGACAGAAGCACTGCGGCCACACGTTTCACAGAGACAACTAAAACAATCACACATGAGGGCGACATTCTTACACCACTAGTTGCTTGTTACGTCACCCCCCCCCCCCCCCAAGAAAAAGCGAGTAAAATTCACCTGTTGCAATAGTTATTGAGTCTATTTCCACAGAGTTACCCTTTTGAATGTCAGGTTCAGGCCATTCAGTGCCAAGGAGCAGACGCAAAAATTAGTGTGAACATGAGGCCCTTAATCAGTGATGTGGAATAGTTTTAACCATGTGGAATGAGAGAGGTTGCTAAAGCACACTTCCGCTATGCTTTTCTCTATGCCATATAGTTGAACGTCCGTAAAAAGCTTTCAGTGGATGCTAACCTTTCAACCACAGACTGACGTAATTGTGACTATAGGCGTAGCTATGACTCTTTTGGCAGAAATTCTAAAGAAAAGGATGTCTTCATGAAAAATGATATAAATTAAAGCGAAATAATACGCTGATATCTGGTAAAATGTTCCCCACAATTTGTGTCCATTAAACATTTTGGTCATTGTCAGTGGAGAAAGGCTGTTCTGTGTAAGCAATGAGATCATGGCCAATCGTGCTTTCCTCCTTACAGCAAAGTGAATCTTAGACGTCGATTCCAGTCTCCTGGGCTAAATAATCATGGATGCTTTGATATCTAGGTCTTAGGCATTGATAAAAACAACGACCTGATGACGCAAATAGCAACGTGCGTAGATCCCTCCACGGCGCTTCCTCCCACGCCAAGTCGAATGAATAGCGTTTAGCATTCCGAGGTGAACCTTAGCAACACTTTTTAGGACGAGAAATCGGAGAGCATTTTGCAGGTTTTCTTTCATCTATAAGCCAGCCTCGAAAACAAATGAACCTCCTGTCTCGGAAGGCGAAAAACACACTAAATTCTACACTGTACATGCGTCTTCAGAAGTCCTCACGTAGATTTAAATGCGGGGAAAATAGCTGTTGCCTTTGTCTTCCTCATGCGCAAGCGAGGATTGAAAGATAATATTACCGAAAGCAAATGTATCGTTTACCATGAATAATGCAACACTAAAAATATTGTGCAAAGCCATCGTCAGTTAATGCGCACAATATTTGCTACTCCAAAACAGAAATCGTCGGCAATTCACCTCGTACAGTTCATGGTAGTGTTATAACTCTAATCAAGATTTTTTTTTATCTTATTCTGAAAGGGAGTCGACAAAACAATATTCGATGGGGCGTATCAAGGCTATTTTGTTCAAAGAAATATCATCATAATTCGTCTATATAAACAAAATACCCGCGCGGAAAAGAAATAATATGGCACTCCAGCTACATGTATGTTCATCTCTGCGCGTAGAAGCATGAATTCTACCGGCTTTCGTGGCAGAGCAACCGGGACGGGTGGAAAAGAGTATGGCGATAGACCTGTACCCTATGCAGCTTTATAGTTTGTGCTGAATTAACACTTTTAGAGTACTATGGGAATGTGAAATCATGGATATCTACTCTGTCAGACAATTGCATTGATCACTACAAGTCGATTCAGTCAGGCTGCAGTCACTATCATTTTCCTGTTTTCGGTCTCGTGGCTCACAATTTCTGTGTGCCGTCACCTTTGATTTCGGGCATGCAGGGCAAAAACACAGGCGGAAGGGACCCTGATTACGGAGTCATTGTCATGGCTCAATTTGGCAAAAGAATCACGGAAACAGTCAAGGTGAAAGCCATTGGCACTCAAAGAGAGTGGTTTCGAGAGCATCGTCTATCAACGTGTGCGGCGAAACTATGCAGATCTACGTCTAAATTGACGAATTCAGGGATAAAATTAAGAAATTCATAGAACACACACTGGAACAGCTACGCATTAATTTCTTTACCACTTGTTTGGTCACGGAATATAGGAGAATTACTAATAAACGATCAACGCATAACACAACATATCTGCGGGTGATTCAATTAACTGTCAAAATGACAAAGACATATGTGTACTACAAACAAAACCCAGTGTGTATCATTTAATTTCCTGTCCGGTTGTCTAGTCATTGGGTAAGGAGGGGGGGGGGTCGGTACTAAGTTCCAAGCAATCAAACAACCCTCTCTGCTGTTGCTCCTTTTGTCTTTGAGATGACGCTCTGTGATACACAGTTCACGAAGGCATTGGCAAACTAAAGATACTATCTAACATCTGTCTTTGTCATGACATTGTCGGAGACAATACGTTACTCAAAATCAGAATATAGAGCGCTGTCACCTCTAAATTACTAATAGATGAGTCTTCACTTTCACAACTCTCATACAAACAGTCAACAAAGACAGAGAAGGCACACACGCCGTGTATGTTGCTCGCCTCACTGCTGCTGCATCATCACTAACAGTCGCTGATAATATAAGCAGTATAGATCATCATGTCGGTTTACGCAAACAGGATTGTTTGTGCTATCAACCGTCTTGGTGTGGAATCTGTCTACATTTTCTTAAAGTTTACTGCTGGCAGGAAATACATATATATATATTTGAAATTCGACAAACACCCCGGATGTTGCTGAGACCCAACCCTTCCAATAATTAAGTTCATTTCTTTCCTCCTATCAATGCCACTACCAACCATGTGAAATATTTGCAGCAGCACCACCTACATAGAGGCAGCAAGACCTACATTCTCTGTGAGCCAGGGCTGTTTCGTTCTTATAACATCACCAGAAATACAAAGAAAGGGAGGGAAAGAAAATACTGGACAGGTGAATAGGCATTTTGTCGTCGATAAAATACACGGTAATGTAAGTGGGCGTACTATCGATCTGGCCGTAGTTTTTCTCCCTTATTTGTTATATATATCTTGCTATCGGTATTTTCCCCAGGTACTTCTTGCTTACGGGGAAAAAAAAATTAAACTCGAGCTAACCTCGACAGGAGCTACAATGAGGTTTTTTTCCTTCTTCTTCTTCTTTTTCTTTTTAGTCTCGAGACCGTATCGTTCACTGCAATCGTGTACGTCAGCGATATAAATCCACGTCTTTCCCCCACGTCAGGTCTTAATATAATAGGAAAGACTTGGCAAAAACAAACCTCAATTCAAGACAAAACAAAGGGCGCTAAACGTAGAATTCTGATCTGCTATCATTTTTTTGTTTTGTTTTGTTAGCTTGCCAACTCTTGTGCTCTTAAAACAAAGTACAATGTATATCCTCCGGCTCGTGAAAAAAAAAGGGTCCTGCAGAGTTAAGATAGTTTTTAGCACAACTGATTTACTTACCCATGGTTCAGAAATAACCATCCCTCCTCCCCTCCCCCCCCCCCCACACACACACATACATTTTGGTTCTTAAAAAAAACATAAAAAAATATTAATCTAAAAAAAGTAAAAAAAAGAAAAAAAGATAACCATATACATTTCCACTACCTTACGCTCATTTAGTCTTTCTGGTATTCCTCTTCCCTCTTTCTCTCTCTCTCTCTCTTTCTCTCTTATACACAAAGACACATATCTTATGCATTATCATACACATGTAACATCCATGCAGTTATCATTTTGATGACTGATATTGACAACTAATAGCAAAGAACGTGCCACGTATGGTTGTCTTACCTTTGGGTTTCATGTGTTGTATGTGAATGCTTGGATTGGCGTCCTGATGTGTAGTCTCCATTTTACCAGCTGTTTCTGTAAAACATTTATCGAAAAGAGAGGACACCAATGATTATTTCATACGATAATCACGCTCATACAAGTCTTTGGCTTATGACAAGAAACTACACGAGCGAAATAGGCAACAACAAACATGTAGAGCAGGAAAATTACCAAAATACCAAGCAATTGCGTAACACGCAAAATGAAAATCATTGCTATTGAGACATCGTGATGTGTATTGGTAAGAAGATACAAATATGACACCACATAAATTATGAGGTTAAGAAATGTCAGCATGTGTACAACGTTGATGATTTTTTTTTCTTTTATTAGTTTTTAAAAAAAAAGTGTTGGTGATCACGACATCCGCTTGATACCCAGCTAGAAACGGAGCTATACCTAATATTCCCATACTTGGCAATCGAACGAAAAATTGAATATCACAGAGTATCAATGTTCTTGGCTTCCCTTAAGACGTTATAAGACTCCTCGTTTGAATAGTTACAGAAGAGTGGTAATCAAAGTTGTACAGACATAGAACGGTCTGCAGAGTGTTATGACCATGAGGCAAAAATTTGTAAGAAAGAGAGTTCAACAGAGGCGCGAAAACAAGACATGAATTCAAGGGGAGAGAACAGAAATGGAAAGAATGCATACTGTGAGATGGAATGTATCGAGGATTAACTCAAAACATCGTCTGTATACAAAAGAAATGTTAAGCCCGCGTGATTGCGCTGCATTACCTTTCTGTGTTCCCTATTGGCTATATCTATGTCTATACGAAATTAGAAATGAAAGTTAGACTCGAAGAGACATAGGGATGGGAGAGCTCTGTCGCTTTCAAAGTAGTTGCAGCAACACTAGTAGCAGAGACAGCAAATATCGGTATTGTGATGCTGAATACTCAGCATGTATTTCTTCACTCGAAGATGAAGCAGAAGAAAAGACAAAGACCCCAACGTTTCCCTGTCAAACGACCACTGTACAGCGCGCGGTTTGGTGGAGAAGAAAGAATAGTACGAATGCGGGGGCGAAATTTTGAAGGGGAGGCTCCTCATCCAACGTTGTATCTATAATTCCCTGGCCTGGGAACGGTAGATCAGTAATATTGGGTGTTGTTGGGCAAATTCACACAAGAGATAAGATTATACAGGTATATATAAAGAAGTGAAGACGTATATGATAGATTGGAAAGAGGAGGGGGCAAGAGGAAGAAGAAGATGATGATGATGATCAAGGAGAAGAAGAAGAAAAGAAAAAGACGAAGAAGACAAGAGAGAGAAGGGGGACAGGAGATGATTCTCTTTTTTCTTGTCATGACAATCAGAGTGTGTCCATGATAATCATATTAAGTCTAGTCTTACAGACAATATATGCGAATTCACATAAAAAATATAATAGTATTACGTGCCGTTCTGATCATCTCTCGGGCAGACCATATATAAGATGATGACAGACATAATAATTGCTTCCCTCACCGAGTACGATGTGTTTCACATCAACTGCCATTTCACAAGACTGGTACTTTTACCTACAGCCGCACTATCTTCCAGCCCCGGTCTTGGGGAATGGAAGAAAATCTTGAGATCAAAACCAGCATCAAACTCAACATAACATTGCATTTCTAGTGCAGGCACAACAGGGTCATGTCTGCGCGTTTACTGGCAAACTCGAATCTTATGACGTCAATGTAAATACGGGATTCTATATCAAGGCGTTGGTATTTTTAACATCGCCTAGTCATGTATCCCCCGCTGCTCCGAAGCTTAATTTATTTCTCCAAGACCGGCTGCGTCCCTCTGGGGATCTCAACGCACGTGGCTACTGCTCACCTTTAGTAATTGGTAAGAGCTATAGGAAAATGATCGCTCTCCCTCCCTCTCCCTGTCTCTCTCTTCTCTCTCTCTCATTCTTTGCCTGACTTATTGCGGTTATTAAAAGGACGTGGTTCCGCTACTCCCTCGCTAGAGACGCAAACACCTGTATTTCACAGTAGTCTAAAATTAGCAGCAAAGGAATTGTGTGGTGACTTGTCACAGACTGATTAAGGAACGACAGACTCGGTGACAAAACGCCCAAGCCCTTCCTATCTTGTTAAAATGATCATTTTGCCGCGTTTCTACACACATCGGAGACTCGTGCCTCTCTTTTTATAAAGAGGAGGAGCTCCGCGAGTAGCCGAACACATGGAAATAAACGACTTGGGAAAAGACTAGCAATCTTCAGACGTAGCGACAGGAACTTCCGACCAATGAAAACGCGCGCACGTCGCAGACAACTTTCAGAAAAAAAAACAGCTTGCGCGACTAAAACGATGTAGCCGGCTCTCTTCACTTGCTTTGCTAAAAAGAGCTGCATTCCATAAGGTTCAAAATAAATGAAACTGAGAGAGAGAAAGAGGGAGGGAGAGAAGAGATGAAGGTGGAAAATAATTGAAAGAACATTATCCTTCATATGAGCAGCAATTCTCAAAGACGTTGGACCAAAATACACATTTATCTTTTTTTTTTTTTACTTTTGTAATGAGAGAAAATCACTTCTTTCTCTGATTTAAGGCGTGGCTGCGGCGGAACCAGAATTAAAAATCAAATCCCAGTTTTCCTGTTGTCGATGCCTGTAACTCTACACCTTAACTTCTCTCCTTCCTTTCAAAGGTCTCTCTCTCTCTGACTCCCGCCCTCTATACTTCTCTCTGTCTCATGTTTTTTTTCTCCCCTGATATCATGCGGTGAAACATTACATTAACTATCTAGTCAAAACAATAACGCACTCACCCCGTTTGCACTTATTACGGTTTAAGCTCGAAGGGAAAGTCTCCTAGTCACGCGTCGGGATATTTTTATCCCTTCCCAGATTAAAAGTGATTATAATTTATTTCAAGCGATTAGGGGAATACTTCCTTTTCATATGTGCTGCGTGTATTACACACGAAAAATCACTCTACTGGAGAGTTCATTTGGTTTATCGTCGTAAGTCGATTTAATCCATTACAAATCTAGCGAAATAACACGATGTGGAAAATTCTTCAGTTGCCCGGAAAAGTTCCCTGAACTCAGATGACCTATAGGTGAATCAATTTCACTAAGTGTATCCGCAAAGTTAAGTACAAAGTCAAATACATTCATATAATTTGGGCTGTCTTTCTTCTTCTATCAGCAAGTTCTAGCAATCAAACAAGTTACGATGATCCACGGATGGAATCAAAATAATGTTCGGATTTTATGACCTATAACATCTGGTTATTCCTCATTTCTAGAAGAATAAACAAGTATTCAATTTATTTACTTCAACTTTTCGTCAGGACTTTGCACAGCGAAGGCATCTGACCACGTTGATTACTAAAAAAATATGGTGTACTGTAAAGGTTTGAAAACATCTCTAATCCTTTCGGTGCATGATAGTCGGCACTCTTTTTATGGCGGATGATGAATGTGGAGGCTAGATATGTTCGCCTTACTCCTTGAAATAGAATTAAAGTGTGACTCTCTATGAAGTCTTGCTTCAAGAAATATACGACCTTGTTATGGGGACTGAAAGGTACATAATTATGATGGCTTTACGATACATGTGGAAGTGCACTAAAATACTACTTGTACATTTCTTATGATATTCTGCAGCACTGCTGTTTGGGGAACATTTAATATCGAACAATGTTGAAAGAAAGATGCTTTGATTTCAATTTCATCCCCCGAACATAATGGCCAGCTGCACTACATGAACACGGAATTCAAAACCATTTAATCAACATCTCAAAACAAAATCGAGATTCATGCCGCATTAAGACTATATCCTTGGAGCCACGTCCGGAATCTATTATATCCTGTTGTTATTATATCTCGAGTTCTCGAGAATATCTGGTTCCTGATTAACGATTAACAGACAGTTTCTGCGCGGGGCATGTGGCGAGTCGGAACTATGATATGCATAACATCGTACTGTGGCAAGAAGGGGATTTCCCGTTATACTGAAGTGCATACACTTTAAATTCACACGGACATTTTTTGTTTTGATTATCTTTATATTGTCGTCAGTCGCTGGTGGAGACAGGAAAGTCAGAATGACCGTGCGTTTGGCTATACATTATCAATATCATTGTATAGAGACATATTTCCTGTTGCAACAGATATTCGTGCCTCCTTTTTTAGGTGATACTGTTATGTTGTTTATCTATCCCCAAGTCGTTGGGCGTCAACACCGATAGACTTTTACAAAGAGCTTCTTTTTTTTTCCCCAGCAGACTAAAGATGAGATATACATATCTTTTTCTTGACATTTGAGTCGTGCATCTTTGCAGGAACTATAACATCCCATTCCCCGTGCAAGAAGGTAAAATTGACATCCGGTTGAGGTTTTCGCATTGGTGCCATGCCAGCGTAAAGCGGAAAGTAGCTCCGATTTCTTTCCCGGATTCTCGCCCCAAAATGAGAGGTGCTGGTCCACAAAAGTTATGTAGCGTTGGCGATTTCATATAGAGAGGCGATGATATCGCATATCTTGAAAGAGAAACATCCGTCATCGAATCAAAAAACAAATATTGAACGTTTAGCAGGGAGCATGAGACTTTCTTCGCAAAATCCTGTCTTGATTTCTGGTCACTGTAATTATGGTGAAGTTATTTCATTTCATTTCATTTCATTTCATTTCATTCATTTATTTATGCACGGCAACATACTTCAGTCCGAAGACTGTTCTTCCGCAGGTCCGTGCGGATAAAATACAACATAGATATACAGAAATGAAAAAACAAAACAAAACAATCAAACAAATGTCCATCCACTTTTTATTGCCAAGTTGTCAATGGACATTACTAACATAACTATTTAAGAGACATTAACAAGGGTTACGGGCTTACTAAAATTGCACATTTTGTTTAATGAGATTTGAATTATGTTGCACAATCGGAATTCACAAGCAGAAGACAGAATTTCTGGAATGAGAGGGTGGGACCTGCACGCGAGACGCAGCGTACAGTTCTCCCCTCGTCACGACTCATTCGCAGATACACCAGGCGATCTGCGGTTATTGGGGTAGACAGGTGATAGGCTGGCGAGATAAGTCATCTGTTTCTCGGTACAGACGTTCCTCTGACGCATTTTGGAGGGTAGGGTCGTTGAACGGAAACTTTATTCTTGGAGTTCAGCGGCCCAAATCTGTGCATTGTTTTAAGGTAAGTGGCACCCTAGGTACTGTATTTTGAAGAACAAAGAGAGGTTGAAAGAAGCAGCCCAACCCGCCGTCCGAGACCCAGTTTGGTTAAAACCGAGTTCCACAGCATGCATGTGATTTGTGATGCACTTAATTTGTTGTTGTTTTCCCCGCTCTTTGGCGGTTTCATCGCACGTTGACTCAGCTTGTGCATAATTTTGTAGCCTTAAATTTGTTTCCGTCTAGGCTGGTTACAGTACATACCTTTCCTTGTCGAATGATATTACGTTACGAAAAAAGAAAGAAAGAAAAAGAAACACTTCCTGGTCCCTCTAACATGCAGTGCGCTATATGCAGCTGTCCCATGTTATTGTAAGTTGTTAAATCTCTGCTCTTTCCTCGTCCACCGTGGTCACGTTGTGAAACTTTACGTTGTCGCTGCCATTCGGCTGCAGAAAAGCCCACTAAATCAATAGGAAAAGCGATCTAAACGCAAAAATGATCACGTGATGCTCTGGATTGACTTCACAGAGAAGGCAGTATAGGTTAAGATTTTTGTGCAGTATACAAAGAAGGTTGAACGATGAGAAAATACGCGGGAAAACTCTTCACTTCCATCTGCCACACCTAATACTACAAAATTAATGATGGTTACAAAAGTTGTCGGTATTCTCCACACCTGTCTAAAAACAAACAAAACAAAACAAAAACAAGTGCATGCTATACAGCACAACGTAGAATATGACCATAGACACAAATAGACGGTATACGTGATACCAAACACCTATCTTGTATAGCATTATCACATTATTCTCACGCAGAATGATCAATAGCCGAACTTCAATCTCCCCGAACCTGATTTACTGTTTACCCAGTTATCGAACGCGGCATTTCCTCCTAGCACTTTAAACTCCTTTCGATTTCAGTAAAGGCGGAAGCTGCGAAGCTCCGGTGAGTATATACCCATTCCCCTTGGCTTTCCCAGCGTTGTTGAATACTGATCGTTGCTTGTAAATCGTTTCCTTGTTGGATAAGAGAAACTAGGAACCGAAAGGTTTCACTCGCTCGCAATTCCTCCTATATACACTAACATATAAGAAAGATAAAAATACTAACATGAGCGCGTGATCAGTGGTGTTGCCGAACAGATAACCCCATTAAAACAATGGTCGCAGAAATATAATGACTAAAATTGATACTTAATGATTTGCACGTATCTCCTGGCTCCAACTTAATGAAACGCGATGAACCTTATTACATTGATAGTAATTATGTCTTCTTATCGTATTTTCTTTACTTGGGGGTCGGAGGGGCACATTACTTCCAACACATCATCTGACATTTACAGACGTATGGTAGTCTTTTGTTTGTTGGAACGTTTTCGGGTTCCAAAGGCGGGTTACAATGCAAATCATAAATGCATCACCTCTTTCTAAACCAAGCACATTATCATTCTGAAGCCTATACCACTGTGGCGGAGGATCGCTTTGATAAAATTCATATTTCCATTTCTTGTAACCATGGTGATGCCTCATCAATCTGTGTATCTTCTTACCTTACACTACATTAATGAACAGGAAAAGGAAACATCAGATTAACAGTTTCATCCATAGACCGAATGCAGTTAAGGCAAGTTCAAGTTAGCGTGATCACGTTGACAAACACACCATTAATCTTTGTTTGGGTCAGATTTGCGCGGATGTTAACGGTATGCACTTGTGTCATGTGGGTAGTGACTGCATGGCACACAATTACGTGGCGCTCCAGCAGTCAGAGCCTAAGTTTAAGAGAATGCCAGGAAAGAAAAGTTTGCATCATGCCGTCTGATCTCAGTGAGATCGACATAAAACCCGCTCATCCTGGTGAAAACGATATCAAAATAATGCAAATATTGATTTGAAAATCGTAATAATTGGCATGGTAGCGATTATGCAATCGAAATCAACCCGTCATAGCGCCCGTGGTATCAAAGAATCATGGATAATCTTAAACTTTCCGAAGCGGTCATTAACACGGAGGTCACATACTGTAGTGGTAAAAGAAAAGTAGTATCTGCAATGTAATATACATTGCAGATACTGCTTTTTCCGTGGGGGGGGGGGGTGCAGAAGGCATTAAGTTCGATTATATGAACAAATCGATGAGCAAGTTTGCACTTACAGGCCACGATACGCAACCTGGCCCCATTTCGATTCGACAGGGCTCTTTGAGGGTATTGTGACCCTAACAGAAGACGACCCTCCAAAGAGTTGATAGCTATCGTGTGAAGAGCTTCGGTAAAGAACCGCGAATCGAAATCGCGTCGTATTGTCAGTGTCTCAAGAAAGTGAATCTCAACGTACCAATGTTATGTGAAGCGACGGCTGCCTCGTAGGATGATCCAACGCCGGGTTCGATCTTCACAACTGGCGGCATAGGAGGCGTAGTTGATGCGGTGTCAGACATGATCGTGTATACAGGTCAGTTCGAAGTCGCCGACGTCTTGTTCGTGCTGTGAGTCGGAAGTCAGTTCTGTTTTGGAACGTCTGAGAACTATTGAGGCCCTTGTCGGTCTGAGTGTGCGTAGAATTAGAGAGCGGCTGGAGAACTAGTGATGATCCTGTGAAAATTGAAGGGGAGAATAAGAAAATGAAGAGCGTTTTAGAGGCATTAAATTTTTGCAGTTCTGTGGCAACGTGAATAAAAAAAACCTGTAGCTGAAATAACGCGAGATAAAACTTGCAAATCGCAGAGGGAGGAACCATAAATATACGCACAATTCTGTGAATGTAAAGTTATACTGTATGCAAGTCCGTGAAAGCGTCAAAAGTTATCGTGATGATTTGTGATCACCCTACAACATACCCGCTCATAAGTTGTCTGACGAAGTTAAAAGAGTGTCGAGTATTATGTGTATATCTCGTTACGTCACAAAGTGACTTCAACGGAGTATGGGTTAAATTAGCCCGCCGTACTTGGCTAATGAGCCGTCAGTGCAGGCTGCCAACTTCACTGCTGGGACCGCTCGATCTAGTTCCTTGAGCAGAAGCCCGAATGCTGCTATTGATGCTATATGACAAACGCACAAGGAAGGCCTACAGCGAATGATAATACCAAGGTATAATAGGAAAATGGAAAGCGGCCAGTCGAGGACGCGAACCCGGAACCACGCGCCTACATGCCATCATGATATTCAAATAGCAATCACGTCATTTGCTTTGCAGGTACCTCACGGATATTGTGATAGCCTCTGCTCCAGGCTTAAAGACTCGATGCTTGGAGCGAAAAATGTTTGTACCACGGGAAGGGACCTGGATCTGCAGGGCTTCCTCACAATAGCAGTCAATCGTTATAGAATAATATGTGGAAGCAATATCTTCCAATCTTTTATTTTATCTCAAATATATCTCTTATACCTCTAGTGCGTCTACCAGCCGGTTTGGTGGCGATAAAGTTCATATTCGGTAATCAATATGGCACGGGTCATGCATTAATCCGTGACACGTTACCATGGCGAGCCGCCAAAATGTAAACTAATAACCCATTTCTGATCGAGATTTGCATTGACCTGCACAGGATAGATATACGGTACTTCGTGCAACCTTTTTGATTCTGAATTGTGTTGGATTCGAGCCTGAAGAGAAAGCAAGATCTAACGATTTGGCGTTATTCCAAATCTGCGCAGAAACCTTTTAATGCAGCGAAATTATCAGGAATTACCGGTGATTCATTGTGAGAGGTCGTCTTGTCGATTCAGTCATGTAATTGAATCTTCTCAGGCTGAAAATTGCACGGAATAAGCACAACGTTTCATCTTACGCGAGTCAATCCTTCTGAACCGATTGGAAAGGAAGCATGCACGTACTCTGATTATTTCAGATGATAATTAAAAAAGACTGCCATGTTAACTGCAACTGAACTTTAGACCCTTCCAACCCGTTTAGAATCGCGGAATGATCGGGGCATGGTCGCACAAAAACGTGATACAACTGCAACTCGAAAGCGCCCGTATCTACTTTTCATCTTAGAGCCAAGTTGCTTTGCACTTTTTGACTTGACGTCAACAATCCGAAAAAGGGTCTTGGACCCCAGTTGCACACACACACACACAAGAGAAATACTTCCAGCGTACACAACTGAAGGTGAAGAATACTTGATGACTCCTCAATGTTGCAGCAGGGAGGTCACCTCCCTGGTTGCGGGCTCCTGACTGTTTCACAGTGGAAGCATATGCTAGATAATTATCTGCGTTTACTGGTTAGCGTTTACTTCAACTGAGCAACTGTTCTATTCCAATCCATCCAGTAATGTCCTAGGGGCGCGTGCTGGACAAAGGCTCACCATACTGGAAGCGAGGATAATGTCACAAAGATAGTAATCGAAAATATAAGCAAAACATCAAATTAAAACCGAAGAAAAAAGAGAAGTGTTCTTTCCGGAGTGCCAAACATTCAGTTCGACGGAACCGTCAGACAACGGTATCAGTAATTCTCATGAGCACTTTTTTTAAAAATCGTATATTTCGAGTGCTATTTCGTGCGCTTTCTCCACGAAGAAAAGTCTTGTTTATTCATACTAACGATAATGGGGAAAATCAAGGACGTGCATATGCTGGTTACACACTGCGTCCATACCATCGGACTGCGCCATCACAATTCTTACCGAAGAGTTACAAGCTGGCTGGCAATTTTTAGGCACCTGGACAGATTTGACCCCTTTACAAACCGACTGAGCTCTGTTGAGTTTGGCGTGAAACCAAATGCACACAATCCCCAAACTTCGGCTGAATTACACTCGGGGTGCGTGCTATGAGCCCTTTGAATTCGTGCCTTGTTAACAAAGGCAGCGTTTGAACTATTGAACTTGAATTCGATCCGCTTTGTACGGCCCCGTCACTCCAGCGGTTTGGGAACGTCAGATGCGCGGCGACTGAAGCAACACGCAAAAAGGTAATAAGGAGCAAACTTTTTTTTTTTTTTTTTTTTTTGCTTCGTGCAGGGTAGCTCGTACGGAAGCCACGACATGTGCCGGTCTTCCGGCTCTCCTCGCTCGGCCTTTCTCCGAGCTCCAGTCACGATCGGTAAGGGCGTGAGCAGGATTAGACGTGAGGGCGGAACGTAATCCCACGGGTGTATCATCACGAATAGACGAGGAGAGTCTACCCATAACCTCAAGGGCCCGACTCATGTACACACGCCGACAAAAACGAGAGAGAGTGGGGGGGGGGGGGGAGGGGAGAAGAAGAAGAAAATGATGAAGAAAGCGTTGCTTGTGATCCACTCTTGTCGATAGCTCTGCCCCATCGTTGTCCAAACAAATACACTAACAAAAAATAAGATCATGACAATGTTATATATTTTGTAACATTCTCTCCTTCGAGTTAGAATCTGACCCCAATCGTTGACCTAATGCAAACACATCTATAAAGAAAAATTGTACTTATCTCTCGATGAAGTTACATTCAAGTTTAGAGTTTGGAGTGAAGACGGTAAGCGTATTTTCCCCAGCTGATTGTCAGGATTAGCTGAGACCAAATATATCAACAAGGATACTATAGTATAAAGCGTTATGGGGATTCTTCCTTTCGAGTAAAAGGGTACAAAAAAAAAATCGTGTCCTAGTTCAGTAACTTGCGGTGAGAGCACGGAAAGCGAACTGTGCGCATGTGCCGGTCTATTTTGGCTAAACGATTTAGAGTCATAATTTCCATCCGCTTGCCATAATCGGGAGCTACAAAACGTGCGACGGAAGGAGGGGCGTACGTGAGAGGCGCGATGGTGCTAAAAGATAAGCACAAATAGATTTCAAATCAATCTTTTCTTGGCATGATCCCGAGTTATATATATGGCTAAAATGCATATGAATAGTCGATGTTGTTAGACGTATACCATGCATACGTATGTACTAATGTACGTACGCGTACACGCTTTGTAATTAATAATTTGACGGCAAAGGAAATAGTTTAGCCATGCAGCACAAAAGAAAGAAAAAGAAGAAGATAGCAACGTCATTACTGTGACATCACGCCCAGAGCCATATTCATCGCTATCTATAGTTGCGATCCAGGGGATGGCCGAGTAAATGGTGGTGGCTCTTTGAAGCGACCATCGCGCACGTTTCTGTCGTGAAAAGGAGACCGCTTGCTATCGGAGTCGCCTTTTTTTTTTCTCGTCAAAGGATTTGATCGAGTTAGCTGCATTTCATTGGAGGTTTACAATAGCCCCACAGTTGGATAGTAAGCCCCATAGTAAGGCGAGATGCGAAGATCTTTTGCCTCCACTCGCGCGACGAGAGGGAAAAACCCGATGAAATCTTTGCCATCCGACTTGGAGCAATTGTCTCTATTCGTATTTCAGAATTCATGCTCAGCAAATAGGCGATAAGTGGGTAATACAAATGACAGTGCGACAAGATGCGCCATCTGTTTAACACGTGCGTCATTTGGAGTCGCCGCAAAGAGCGTGAGAGAGCAGAGTGCGCGTAAAATGGGTCTAATCAATTTGGCGGGACTGAATGGGAGATCAGCGGGGATTCAAATCCTCGAAGTTCATCTGCTCGCATGCTACGACTGCTTCCACATAGACATCACATGACCAGTACGAGATGGTACAGAATAACAAACTGCCAAATAAATAAAGGGCGTTTACGGAAATCGAGGTTTGTAAACATCGCATGATGGCAATATTGTCGTAGATAAAGTCGAGAACTGTCTCGTTTCGGAATATGAAATCAATCAAAATGCAATCATTAGCCAATGTAATGTGTGCGGTCGAAGTAATTTTCTCACTTTCAAATTCAATAATTTTGTATTTTTATTCATAGATTTATAGTGAACTAGTTTGCATTGTTCTTTCAGTACTTCAGCTCTTTAAACACTAGATCACTGCTTGGGATGTGGGAAGCAGAGTTGCTTGTCTCAATCATATTTCCTTTGTGTCAGGTTTATCGTCTTGATGCGCCAGTGACGTAACATTACGTTCGGGTTAACAAGAAACGCGCGAACGCCACATACTTTCAAAAGGCGCATATTACCTACGGATAACAATAATTGGGAGAAGACCTCCACTTCCTCTAGAAGAGTGGGATCCGGGAGGCGGAGGCTCTCCCGATCCCTCGATCCCTGGTGGAATGTATTAAGTTGCTCTTCTCAGTCGTGAGCGCACTTTTGCTTCTTCTCGCAACTTATGGAACAAGGCTATAGAATGGAATGTGCCGTGGTCTCGGGTACCCGTGACCTCTACGAGGAGGTTAGGTCAGAGAAATCAACCCCCTTCTCCTCATCTGTCTGGTCTTCCACGGAATCAGGTATCGAGACCTTTTTTTTTTTTTTTTTTTTTTGCTGTTGTTGTTGATCTCAGACAGTAAAATATGATAGCAAAGTTTGACATTTATGCGTGCGTCTCCCGGAATTTTCTCTCGAAAGTACGAGAGCAATCGACGCCTGAACATTACCAAAGTAATATCAAGATTATTTGGCGTCATTGTGGTTGAGGTCAGTGAAAATTTAAAAGGAGCACTATAATGATACTCATTCACCCGTAGGGGGCCGCTGTAAACACTTGTTTATATTGTTTTGTTTTCCTTTAAAGTGATTGAGAATAATGCGTCAAATTACTTTCAATTCAATTCAAAGTTTATTTCATTTTCGACAAAACATGTTTATGTTTCACTTCCTTTGATAACAGAGAATACGGTAAATAGAACACAGTAAAATGAAAAGACTGTACAACAATTGAGGACCTATAGTAAATCATACATTGTACTTGATATATCTTGTATACGGAAGTAATCAGGTGTCACAACAGTTTTTTAATGGGTAGGGAAACCCGATCCGCTAACGTCATATGATCTTTAGTTTAAGCTAATAACTTCGATATATCATTATCAACATCAATATTTTGAACGCATCACCCTACGGCTTGCAGAAGGCAATCCCGGTATATAATATGGTCGTTCTCCCTCCCGAAAAGTGCCGGATGGGCCAAAAGCCTGCAAGATGATTCGATAACTTTGAAATTCAACTCTCATTTTGCGAATGAAAGTGAGATGAGACCAACGGTCAACACTATTACATCATCATTATTGTAAGACAATAGAAGTATCAAATCTTCCACGTTTGCCAAAAGACAAAGGGGTTTTACGAGCAGAACTTCGAATATTCACACATGACACACACACAAACACACACATACACACACACTCATCACGTGGGGACAACCTGCGTGTGGTTTTTGGAAATCATCCAGAACAATTTACTAACTTGGACGTTTATTTTACGAAAGCCTTCAGGATGGCATGATTTAACATGAGTAATGTAACGGTATTAAAGTTTCGGCGAAGATCGGTCAGATTGAATGTTAAGCGGAAATATCATTTTGAAAAACAAAGGACGACCGCTTAAAAGCATGATGTCGCCCAACATAGCAGTTTTCACATGTACAGAACATAAGATTATGTTCTTATTAATTCTACTTGTGGCTATACAGTTGGTTTCTCAAACAAACGAACTACAACAAAGTCGAGTATTCGTGTTTTTTGTGTTTTATTTAGCTACTTAGAACAGAGATTTGAAATTCATCTACTCGATTTTTATCGTTACTTTTGTCAGTCTATAGGCTATACTGTTATTTAGTTTTTGAAAAACACTGACGTTTAGTGTCTTACAAGGTGGTCTGCCTTCGCACATCCGAGCTTTGTATTGACCTATATTCTTCCAGGGAAGCAGATAGGACAAGTGTCTGGTTCTTTTGTAGACCTAATTCTTTTTTCTTAGACGTCCTCATGTCACCGTCTCTAATTCAATCCTTTATCCACCCCCTGAAAGAGCCCCTCTCTCTTGCTTCTCTCTCTCTTGGCGTTCACTCACCGTTGCGTCGCCGATGTACATACCCTTAAAGCCGTAAGTGCAATAATCCTTAATTAATCATTTGGCCGTCTTGAAGTTTCATGCAGCTGCCGGTGATTGGGAAAAGGGTCTAGGGTGTCTTCAAATGGACAAAAAGCAAGGAGTATAATGACGTTCGCTCCAGCTTCCCTCCTCTTAAGTCGAGCAAAAGACTGTCGGAAGACATTGACTCGTCCAGGTATACTGGATCCAATAGAGCTAATGACATGTCGTAACGATTTGGCGATAGGACGACACTTTTCGTCAGTAAACAACTTAAAGTATTCATTACGTAATTCAATTACAGGTTTACAAGAACTGTCGTCATGAAAGAGAGCAAACGCGCGAAGCATGCATTGTTCCCTGATTACGCGTGTTCATAATGACTAGAGGTCATGAGAGCTCCGGGATACCCGGAAATTGGGAGTAGGGAAACGTACAATCCGGGACATTGATAAAGTATACATACGATACCGTTGTTCAGCGGTCCTGGTCGGTTCGGTAATCCCACAAGCACAGAATAGAACTGGCTAGGATAATGCCGATAAATAGGGTAACAGGAATTTACACCATCCTTTGTTCGATGGGGGAAAAGATACATCTGCCTTCCCTGTCAACGGAAAAGGGCAGCCACAGTGAAGCTTCCGGCAGTCTGCTTGCTAACCATTCCACAGAATATTGAATTGCTCGTCGCAAATGCAATACTAGTAGGAGCCTACCATGCGTTTGGGAACTCAGCATGGCTGTAGTCTACAGCGGCATTTAATATCAGCAGTAACTGTCATTAATTCTTTAATATAATTGTGTAGCAACAGTTTCATCTGTCACGATGGCTGTAGGAAACTAGAAGTATGGCACTTAAACATACATAGTGGTATATGTGTGACCAACAGCGGTAGACAAATTAACAGTGGCAGTTAACTAATGATTGTGTAAATTGAATAAGATGTAATTGCTGTTGTAGTTGCGGTGGAAGTCGTAAAACTATAAAACAGAAATAGCAGTCACAAAATGTAGTAAAGAAAAAAAAACACTGACGGTGTCGATCTTGTCCGACTTCACACTTTCTATTCCTTCATCGTATGTTACTGCTTACATTATGTGCCTGGACAACCATGTTGTATTTTTGTTTGTGTTTATTATATCATATTGTCTGTGTGTTCTTTCTTTGCCTGTCCCTTGCACATGATCAGCATAAAACAGGTTGGATTGGGATTTTTTTCTGATAGCAAAGGCTGCGATGTCGCATAATGATACCAGCACATGTACATCAGCATACCATATGTTTTCTTCTCAACATAGACACTAATATTTCCATTTCTCTTGAATTATGAGGCAATAACAATGTATGCACAAGCAGGAGTCGAACATATGGCAATGACTGATCATTTCATCAGAAAAAAAATAACGACGATTTATTTTTTTCATATATTATCATAATGTTTATATTTCGGATGAACACAATATTCCATCGGATTGGGTATGTTGTGCGAATTTGCTCTATATGACAAGGGCAAAAATGACATTTGTAAATAATGTAGATTGTCTACACTAAATCTATATATCATCTACCCTGTAGAAGCAGAGAACTTTTTTGAAACACGATACAAATAGTCGTGATAAACAAGTTAAATGTTGGTGTCGATTTCGCACACCTTTTGAGTACAAAACACTCGCTGAGTGACTGCTGCACTGAATCTACAAATTCAGCGTATCCAAGCCATTGGATCTGAAGTCGTGATAGGGCGAAAACGAAAGATCTCTTTGCCGCCTGGCGCGAAACCAAGCCACTGGGAGCATATCAAACAGTGCACCGTATACAAAGAAAATATGTCAATACAAACGACACATTCCACAAGTTTTTGTGCCCATTGTCTGATGGCGTACATGACTCAGCGTCCCGGAATCGCTCGAGTCGTTCGGTTGCTCGTTTGGTACACCCGCGATAACCTTAAAAGATGCTCTTGTGCCCTCCCCCGCCTCTCTCCCTCTCCCTCTCTTTCACACACACTCACACGCAAAATACACAAACACATGAACACACAGCACACGTTATTGTAAAGACAGTTTTTTGCTGCTGTGTGTCACAAGTTCTCACCATGATAAAAATGATCTTTTTACAGCTCCTCCCAGAATCATCACCTTCAAATGCCGCTATAGTGTAAAAACAAATAGGACGCCATTGGTGGTGGTATCGAAGTACACAAGATGTCGCAATGTTCGAACATCAGGTCTCCCTTACACCACTGTGGTTGAGCAATGTTCATCACGAAGGAGGTATCTGAACGATACCCCTTGGCTTAGAAGAAAAACAGTGTGACCTTGCATGATTGTGTAGACACCTCTGGGGATATTTTCGACAATACCTGCTAAAGGATTCCTCCATTGAAGATAATATAGTGCAAAGTTGTTTCTTCTTGTAACGGCTTTGTGACACGCAAAATACCCATTAATAGTACATTCTCTGATCTGTTTTTCTTGCTATGTATGGCAAATTTCGTAGAGATCCACCCTCCTGTTAAAGTTTGTTATTTTGTACAAAGAGTGAGTGACTCAAATCGCTTTGACATACAATTCCAGGTAAAACGTCTGAGGCTTCGAGAGACGCAAGCAACTATCCCGGAACACTTTCCTTGCACGCCGACCACTGGTTGCCGCAATCATCAGCACTCCCGCCCACTGTTGTAGCAGACGACAGGCGCATGCGAGTAAAAACTAAAACCACATCGCAGAAGCCAAAATCAAATCAGAATTCCCACAGTGTGCACTCATGCGAGGAATTCAGTTATGTATTCGGGGCAGGAATTTTATAGGCAGCATTCAAATATGAACAGCGTGCGAGTTTGTAGTGGAATCAGAAGCACCTCTGCTCTGTTATTAAAGAAAAATCATCGTAAAATCGAAACGAAAACGATCATGTGATTGTCAACTAGCTCTGAAACAGGAAGTTGGCACAGAAAGCAACTACATATCCATGTACAGTACCCGATATCTCTCTCTCTCCCTCTCTCCCTCTCTGAGAATGACATTAGGATATACAATGTAATATATATATATATATATATATATATATATATATATATATATGTGGTCTACACATATATGTACATATACGACGCTTAACTTATCATTGAGTTCGCCTACTTAACAATGACAGTCAATAATTTTCGACTGATCCATCGAGATCGTACACTATCAGTCAAGATCAGTGTAAAACCTAAACATACCACGATAGCATACATTATTGTCAAATAGCCTTAGCATCTTGACATTAAAAAAAAAAACATAAAAAATAACAATAAAAATCTGGAAACTACAATTTGTACATAAAGCATTTTATACGCCATCAATGATTAATGGGATTGGGCCAGGTAGGAGTAACTCCTTGGATTGGAAGACTTGCGGTATCACGTACTAAAATCATCCATACATGAATGATGTACACATGAAGTTCGTGAAATCACGTAACACCCACGCTTATCAAATTGAGTGTGCACGAAAATATCTACAAAATGAGAGCATTAGTTGTTTCGTATCTTATTAGGAAGTCGCTGCGGGAATATCAACAAACAGTTTGAAGACTAAGATGCATGTGAGATAAGATTGTGCCGTAAAGCAGGAAGTGCATATATGCATCGCTACCTTTGACGGACGATAAAACTGGTAGGCCTGGTGGTGGTAGAAGTTTTAACCACCGCTCGGAGTGGGTGCAATCCTTTGCGAATTTGGCCCTCGAATTTCAACCAAAACGAGCATGTTGTAAACAAAACACCGGAACAAGAGTCCGAGCCACTTACCTCGATGTTATCCACGAAAAAAAGGTGTAAAGATCTCCAAAAAACGATTCCGGTCTACGTTTTTGTATTCGAGGTAGCGTTGCAGTAATGTCATAGTATCCACGTCCTAATAGCGAGCCGGCCTATGACTAAAGTGAGTGAATGAGTAAGTTCGCAACAACGCAATTTACAAGCTAGTCAATACATTTTAGCGAATCGTAAGTCAGTCTCTATCGCCCGTGTGTGTCGCACAATTATCCGCAAAGCCGTATGGTTCCTGATGCGTACATGCTGTGTGAGCTTGTGTGTGTTTGTGGCGTTCATACACGGAGAGGGCCCGACGTACACAAAACGCACGCCACTTAGTAATAGTCTTTTTAGTTAAGACCATGTTGCGCATGAGGACATTGTGTGCTTGATTTTTTCGTCCCCTTATTGGTCTAATGGTATGACTATTATCTTTCATACAATATATGGTACATTTTTTTGATGTAAAAGAACTTTAATTCCGTACACAAACTCAATGTTGATCAAAACTAAATGTTTTAAATTAAGGGGACTATGAAAAAAAGACTAGCAACTCCCTTTACCAGAAACCGGAAGTACGTTCGGGGAAACACCCTATAAATAGAATGGCGCTCGTGCGTAGGTGATGACGTCAGCGTGGCGTGAATATCATTATTTCGTGCTGAAAATGGAGTCGCCTCGGCAGCTATCTCCGTTATCTCTCACAGTGTGGAATACTGATCTTTTACATTTCCTTTCACGGGCTGGTTTGCTGATAATTAAGTAGATAGAAATACGCCTAAACGTCAGGCTTATACGAGGTCCACGAGACTAAAGCAATACATAATATCAACTACTGTAACAACAGTAGAGCACGTTCACGCGTACGTCCAGCGGAAAAACTGCTTTAGATGTGTATATTAAAAAAAAACATGGTAAAATGATTCAATTTTCAATATCCGAAGGGATAATTACGACTACAAAAACTATGAAGATAAATGCGTATTAGTTATAATTAGTGATATATAGGTCTATGCTATATCACAGGACTCTACAAAGCTTGATATCACTTAGAACTCGGTTAGCTTGATAGTTGTAGTGAGTGAGAGTATCAAAGCACCTTGCAGGATATTCTCTCAACTTTCTTTCTGTCGTAAAGTCACTTGAAGACACAGATAGAAAGAGAGGGAGACAGAGAGAGAGATCGACAATGTCTATCACAAGCATTTTGTCATATCACTTGACAAGATACAGTATCCATTATAGATCAAGCTTGAGAGAAAGAAAAAAAAAAGAGTAAAACGATTGATGGGCCAATCATTCAAATTGTCAATTATAATGCTTTACTTTCGTTACATCACTTTCGTTAAGATATTGAAACATATTTTCTTCCAAGCTTCATTGTAGAAAACGAACAACTGCAATACATTATAGTTACATATACATACAGATATCATGTGTGTGTGTGTGTGTGTGTGTGTGTGTGTGTGTGTACAGAGAGAGAGAGAGAGAGAGAGAGGGAGAGAGGGAGAGAAGGATAGATAACACATAAAGATATATAGACGAGTTCTACAAATTAGGGCCTACTTCGAAAATACGGTTCGCTTTCCTGTCTGCTTTTTAGGAAAAATCTATCTGATATATTGTACATTCGCTATAAGGTTACTCAGGAGCGACTGGAAATCGGTGGAACATTCTAATGAGTTTTACTGAGAATATTTTTATGATTTGGAGGTCACACATCTCTGATTTATGCTATGCAACTTGAACCGTAACCGTAATCTGAACCTGAAGCCGAACTCATGATACATGAATTCATCATGTCGAGTAAAGCCATCTCTGCAAGAAGGGTATATCTCACATGAATGCACCACTTTTGTTTTTGTGATATGTATATATATATATACATATATATATATATATATATATATATATATATATATATATATATATATATATATATATATATATATATATATATATACATGCACACATGCACACACACACATGTAAAAAAAAACAAAAAAAAACACGAGTCTGTGCCAGAGAACAAGAAATAAACACAAATACACACATACATACACAATCTAGCAATCTGATATTGCTGGTGACACGTTTTAGTGCATGTTTCTTTGTTTGTTTGTTTTTTAATTTTTACTCTTTCTTTCTTGCCATTTCCTGAAAAATGTTACATAATGTGTGTGTTTATGTGTATCTTATATGTGCGATTGTATACATAAAGAACATAAGAGTTTTGCCATTGTGTTGCTAGATTGAACTTGAAAGAATCTAAGGGTTCATATATTAATATGACATAATTATATTTCATAAAAAAAATATCATGAAATCGAAAACACATAATGAAATGGTAAAAAATGCTGATTCTTAAATGGTTTCAAAAGATATTGAACACCAAACTTTTTTTTTAACTCAAGCAAAATGCTCAGCGGCTTCTACAGTTTCTTGTCTTGTTATAGTCATCTACCTTTTTATTTTCAGGCCACATATTATAATTAGTTTCTCTCCCCCTTTCTTTCTCTGTCTCTCCCGTCTCTTCTGCACGACTAAAGGGATTTGTCCAGGGTGTTTATTTAATCATTGTTCGGGTTTCTATGTCTCAGTTCGTTTATGTAATGGAGTTTTACAATTTCGCTTTTTATACCAGTATTTCAATCATAATTACCTTTGGAGGAAAGCACCCTACAAGGATTGTTTGTTTTTGCTTCTTCGTTTATTGGACATTGTAGTTATTTTACGCACTCAATTTCTGAACCAACTTATGTTTCTGTTGGAAATGGAAATAAAATAAATGAATGAATTTCTGAATGAATGAGTTTATGAATGAATGAATGAATGAATGAATGAATGAATGAATGAATGAATGAATGAATGAATAAATGAATGAATGAATGAATAAATAAATAAACAAATAAATGAATGAAGGAATGAATGAATGAAAGGTATCAATACTTTCATCAAGGAGTCATATTGCAAATAAGTGTGACAGTATCAAATGAGGGATCCAGTGATATAGACCTATGGGATAGTTCCCTGTATTCTGGAGTACATAGAGACTATAAAAAGGATCTTATTCATATCATTATTGTCTGAAATTACAACTCATCTATATTACAATCCTCGTCACATTCAAATTGACACCGAACCGCCTCGATTATTGAAGAGAAAGAGATGACTTTCGAGGAGAAATCTTTCACTTGTCCCTGTCAAGCACCGACGCGCTTCACAGTAAAATCTGACGTGCCGATAAAAGCTAGGCTACAATAAAAGTGTTATCTACAAAATGGAATTTGGTGGAATTTGGACAAGATCCCAGGAAAAAGCTATTGTAATGATCATGAGAAACCAGGCAATTAACGAAACTCGACCTCCCTTTTGATTAGATTTTCATTGTATAAATGCTTAACACCAAACCGAGCGCTTTTTAATGGGAATCGACTATTGAATGCAATTTCACATTCACCGCCAAAATTAAAACAGCAGACTGGCAGAGGGAAGAAGAGGGGCAGAGAGGGAGAGAGAGAGAGGGGGGGGGGTAGTGTATGTATATAATCATTATATGAATAGAGAACCCGAGTTTTTAATCACTTGTGCGGCTCCATAACGCTTGTTAATAACAGTTTTCACGAATTTCATCGGCATTTCTTTCTACCGCCCCCCTAATCAGAATTCAACACACAGCGCCGTGCCTACCCTGATCTTCACCAGCAAAATTATTATGAGAGGAAATTCACTGAAGGGAAAAAAAATATAATGTCAACCTTGCACGTGGTTTTGCCATACTCGATTCTCTTTCCAGGAAAACATAAGAACGAAAACCATATAGTAAACTTAAAGGGATCGTACAGTTTCGGTTGGACCCGAACTTCAAATTTCTAACATTTTTTTTTTGGTGAGATAATGAGGAACATCCTATATGAAATATGAAAGAGCATACATTTTAAGGGAATTCAGCGTTTATTTGATGAAAATTGGTTTTGAAATGGCTGAGATATCAACAACAAAAAAAGAGCGATCCTAATAAAATGTGGGACTCACCTTACGATCGCTTTGTTTTACTTTGTTTTGGGATGTATCAGCCATTCCAAAATCGATTTTCATCAAATAAACTTTGAATTCCTCTTAGAATGGTATCCTCTGTACTATTTCATAAGTGGTTTCTTGGTATCTTGCCTAAAGTTAAAAGCCCAATTCTCATCTCCACCAATACTATACTATCCCTTTAATATCTTCCTACGTGCTCATCCAATATTCATCGACAAATTGTCGTCGTTTCTGCAAAATCTAGGAGCATAATAGAAACAATAGGTTTGGTTGATATAACAGTCCAACCTTTTTGATAGAGATTGATGATAATTTTATGATGGTATTTTTGACAAGGAAAAATCACTGTTCCTTTCGAGATGAATTCATGAATGTACTCTGAAAGTAAAAAGACACCGTTCAACGTTATCAGAGAAGTACTCGGCAAGCATAATTGTGGACATTATGATGAATATCGTATACCTTATTCATGACGCCAAATCTCAGTTATGATGCCAACTGTTTGTCAAGAGCTCTACATTAACTGCTTGATCGAAGGCTGCACGTAACTTGTCTGTTTTGTTTTGTTGACTATACGTTTTTAGTTACTTCACTTCCAATGCGTTATTAGGTGATCCGAGTATCCTCTCGGATCACCTTCTGTATCTGTACTGATTCTTTATTTCTAGTTTGTTTTAGACAGAGGGCTCCCGCTCAGTTACATGTGGTGTAAATTTAAAGAAATCAACGGAAAAGGGGGACAGAGTTTCATTCTTTTCCTTTTTTTTTTCTTCCTCAAGATCATGATGTACAGAAGTCATTACGTAATATCACTGAGATGGCCTTGAACTAGACATTTGCTTCAGATTGAAATTGCTTCACTATGATTGAATTACGCACACACACACACACACGCACACACACACACACACACACACACACACACACACACACACATACACAATGTGGTCATGTCCCACATATATACATTTTATATGCATGTGGTTACCATGCGATGACTCATAACTTAGAATTGCGTTATCTTTTTAAATTCAATTCAGTTCAGTTGAGCTTTTATTTCCATCCAACAGAAAAGTAAAGTATACTTATTATAAATAACAACTTGTAAGCAATACAGATCATGAAGTGTTTATACAATTTACATGAACGAATGAATATTAAAAAAAAATGCATACTTTTTGCGGTGTTAGCAAATAAAAAAGGAAATAAATCATTGAAAAGAATGATTGGTTTGAAAGCGGACCTTGTTATAAATCGTGAAATCGCTCGAAAAATGACATGCCAAAGTCATGTCATATCATATTATCATCATATTATTTTTGCCAGTGTCTTTATAGGATCGAATGTATTTGACAAACACAGGGCTTGTCAAAAGCACCCCCCCCCCTTCACCTGTAAGAATCGGTTACAGTTCGTTATTCCGAAGGTTCGTTATTCCGAAGGCTCTTCAGTTCGAAAGTTTGTTATTTCGAATTCCATTTTCGCATTAACGAACCTTCGGAATAACGCCATAAATGTTCGGATTAACGAACCCTTTTTCATTTTCGGATTAACGAACCTCTAGGTATAGGGAATTTGTGTGTTTCGGATTAACGAACCTTTGGAATAACGAACCTGCGGAATAACGAACAGCACCCGTAAGAATCATCTGGTGGAACATTTCTCTACTTCATAGCAACTGATTGACAAAATATATCCTTCATCGACGAAAACAAGCTCTGATTATTCAGGGTTTTTTGTGTTGTTTTTTTCTTTTGGGTTATTATGCATGCTACTATACTGACACATTGGATAATCGGTGCTTATTAAAGCTGATGAAGGACAATTTGTCAATCAGTTGCAATAATAACAACTCGACGCAAAAATTCATCGATTTGAATGTCTGTCCATTGCTGTCTGAGAGGGGTGCTATGTACACAGTTTTTCTATTTTTCGTTGATATTTCAGATGGCGGAAGTTACATTTCGTTGACACCCAAAGAGAGATGCGAGTCCCCGTGACATGGCGGTCAAATGGTACTATCACGGGTAACTTAATACTCGACAAAATGCTTACATGTAATAGAGATTATATACATAAGACACAGGTTAATGATGGTCATAAACGTTTATCAATGAATCAATATCTCTACATTCTTCATAACAGCATTGCATTTTATAGCCAACCACACCAGATAATGCATCAAATAAGACAGACATTAAAATCTGATCTTTAAATAAACAGAAACCTTATCTTTTCCTGTAGCCATTTTCCCCTCATGATTTTGGCATCAGTAGAAATGTCTCTTTCAATCTTTTCACATCTGTTCAGCTAAGGATATATGCTACGATTTGTGGTAACGTTTTAATCTGGGGTCATCCCACAAGACCGACACCCATGAATCATACAGCCCATGAGTCCTACAGTCCACGAGTCCGACACTATGTAGGTAAATAAAGCCCATGAGACCGACACTAGGTAAAAACAGCCCACGAGTTCGACAGATACAACACGGGGTTTAATGTGTCGGTCTCGTGGACTTTGTTTGCTTAGTGTTGAACTCATGGGCTGTATGACTCGTGGGCTGTATAGCTCGTAAGTTGTATGACTCGAGGGTGTCGGTCTATGACGTGCACCCCTTAATTTTCCGTACAATACAATCAACATGGATTTTCGCTGCCCTAGCGTACCCGGATAATACGCATAAAATATGAAAATATCTATATAAATTATGAAATAGTCTTGTTCTAGCCAACAACAACACGCAGTAGACATTTCGTTTACCACTAGGAATATCGCTCATGATCGTACCCGGTGTATGGGCAAGGGTGATTTCACACGAATATATGAATGTATAAGGGATGGCTGACCAATTCACGGCAACAAATCCATGTCTTTTGTACTGTAAGTTCGTTACTCAATGACCATTCTGTTCAATAATATCAGTGTGGTAGGGGACTGCGTTCATAACAGTGGGTTTATATCATATTAACGTCATAGAGATACACTGGATCATATCGTAATTATATGCGATGTTTGGTTTACCATTTTAATTCCTTTGACTATTTCCTTTGACGCGGATTTTAAATTTTCTTGTTATGCATGCTTTATTCTTAATCGATTCTCTTCTGTGTAAGCTCAGTACGATATAATTTTTATGAAAATTTAGTGGATATAGAAGTGGTAATAAACAACAATAACATGTTGGTGAAATAAAGATTATGGAAGGCTTATCGGTGGTGGTATACAGCGTTACTTCCACTGACATAAGAGAATGATGAAATTACATCTCTTTCTAACTTTATATTGAATGAAACTTTAATGTCTATGTCAGCAAAAGCGCCAGAGACCTTGGAACATGGGTGTGCCTTCGCCGTGGGATGACCTAAAATTGAAATACATATTATATCTGACACGTTAGGATATTTCCTGAAAACCTTTTGCCCTTCTCTGAGTCTTCTTCCGTCGATCGTTGACTTCCACTCTCCCTCGAAGAGAAGCCCGTCAAGATCTATATTATAGAATCGGTGAGGCAGACATTGGGGTCGGAGTATATAGAACGGAAACAGACACGACAAAAACAAGAATCGATGTCTTCTGCGCTATGAATCTATTGTTTTTTCTTAAGATGTACATAATTTTTCGGGCGCAAAACATTTCCTCTGGTCGTGGGAAAATTTTGATTGTCCACAAGTGGTAGTCAGCTTGATTAAGATACCATCCAGGGGCTCCACAAATTCCTGTAAACACCACTCGACGGACACGCAGTGGGCCGATTGCCCCGTCTTCCTGCCGTTGGGCGTGTCCAACCTCTCTCGCAGACGTTTGGTCAGCTGTGGGATGACCGACTTTCACCTTGCAGGTGGATGGCTACTGGTGTTATAACATGCCCTGGAATGCACCTGACCATGTTTAACCAGGGAGGTGGAACCACCTCCCTGGTTTAACTCTCTGGTCTGAACTTAAAGGGACATTCCAGACGATTTTCATAATTTTACATCATGTAGTACATAAATCGACAACTCCATGTATGGATTTGTGGAATTTATTGTGGTTCTTGAGCAGAGAAACATTACTTTAAAAAATCTTAAACAAATTTCACTGAACAAGTATGATGATATAGGAGGTTTTCGTATTTCAGAAATGTAGCAGTGTAATTCCATTACAATACTTCTTGTTTGCGAGTTCACCTGTGTAATCTATGCATGCCTTCTTCTTTTGTTCTCCTTCCTTGAGCCCCAACTAATGCATTTTTATGATGACTCTGCATGTCATCATCCTTGTTCAGTGCAATTTTTTTCTAATTTTGAAAGTATTCTTATTCTTCATCCAAATTATCACAAATTCTGAAACTCGGTCCTCAGCATAACTAATTTATAGTTGTTCAAATGTAAAAATCTGAAAATCATCTGGAGGTCTCCTTTAACTTCCCTCTAACCCTATTGCTCTCTCCTTATATACTAAATGAAATGTGACATGAAAATGGAATGTGACTGTAATAGAAAGTCGCACACTATTGGTAAAACTTATTTCATTTCGTTTATCAGCTTTATTCAAAACTTCATTGAATACATGAAGAGCTTCTGAGCTAAAAACAAATACAACTCATTGATATTACACAGCCGCAAAAAAAAAAAATAAAAATAATAATGATAAGATTGTAGAACATACGATGCATCAAAGTGTATAGTATTCTCCTTCGACAATTTTTAGATTTGATTTTATTATCTTAAGAGTTTAATTAATAATCAGAATTGTCATTGTGAGCAGTAGACATCTGATAGATATTTCAATAGTTCACATTATAATTATATCGCTGTGTATATATCGGTATATCTGCAAAATGTGTTTATTATAGCACCTTATCATCGTGACAATATCTATAAAATTATTACATCACTTTTTATCTTTAACTCTGACGGTATACGTTGCTATACGCCAATACATCAACGCGCGTGATTAAAATATTTTTTCTGTGTATATTCCTCGTGATTATTTCTAACCCGAGAGCGGAAACGCCAAGTAAATTCATAACTAAAACTCAAGGACAGGAAATTACATACAATATTCTTTTAGAACGTTCGTTTTTGTTATCAATGAAAGGGATGTTAGAGACAAAACAGGAGTCCAATGAAATACTTTGCACATTCAAGAGAAACAATCTTATTTTAAGTGCTACTGTCGCGTGAGTCCATGAATATTTGTGTTTTTCTTTTTCTGTCGAGACGGAATAGACGTGAACTTGAACTAAAACTCGAATTCAAACCCTAACTCTAAAGCAAACAACGGGCAAAGTATCGGATTTAATATTTGTGTGATATTTTGTAGTGTGTAATGTTTGTCATTTCTCCCGGCTTCTGACTCCCGCGTTGATCCCTGGCCACGGGGTATATCGTAACAAACCTCCAGAGCAATGAGAATATGATTCTATAGGTTCTGAAGGTTAAAGGTTGCTTTCAGTCTACATCTTCAGAGCAAAGGGAATACATGCATTCTTATATACCTTCAGTGGCGAAAATATCTCTGTGAATGGCTGCAATGTATATCTCCTTCTTTCAAACATGCTTAGCATGACACATTCTGCTATGCTATAAGGCTTGAATATGGGGAGCAGCGAATTACTAATAGACCCTGCTATATGGTACTGCTCGTAAATTATAACAATGGACAGGTATACTTAATGAGAATGAATCACATTTATCTCTATAATAGATACTGATCTGGAATTCTATGGAGCCTTGCGACGTATCCCCGACATATCTTTCTTTGTAAGATTGTTAGCTTCCTTGCCCCTTCAAGTAGCCGTTGCTATGGTAACCTTACATTGATGTGACACCAGCAAATGTCAAGTTTTAGCTCGAATGATACCGACGGGGTTAATGAAGAATGGTGAAATTATTCCATATTCTCTGTCTCTTATAATAAGTACCGTATACTAATTTCTGTGTTCACATGAACGTCTGCCAATCATGTTGAGCTACATGAGTAATTCATTATGAAATGCGTCTCACTATAGTAGCAAATTCATCAAAACGTTATATCTAAATCATTTTTTTTTTTTTTTTGGGGGGGGGGGGGGGGGGGGGTTGTTAGACCCGGAACTTAAGTGCGTAAATATAGGGTCCAACTCTCTAATATTATTATAAGTACGACAAAATGATTGCGTTCCGACGCGTGCAAACCCAAAGATGTACCTGTATTAAGATGCAAACAAAAACAATAGCAGAAATACGTCCTCTATGACAAGAATATTTTGGGTCGCATTCAATCAAGCATGACAACAGACTTGCCTCAACCAATCAGGTTACTGGGCGTACTGTCTTTTCTGTCCTGCATATCCTTGTTGGGACATCCTAGTTGGCAACAAGTCTTTGAGGAGTAGACGAGTCTGTTGCCGCCTAAATATCTACATACCTGCGAGCAGATTTATCCCCATGTTATTTTTAGGATGGCGGAAAGGAGATGAGCGGGGATCGAGGAGAAGCACGTGCACCTCTTTCCCGAGACCTTCCGCTCCCCTCCCCTTCCTTTAACCCCCTCCCCTCCCCTCCCCTCCTGCTTTTCTTCTCCGTCTACTTTGAGACGATAATTATGGCCATCATAAAGAATAAGTAAAATCAAAACAAGAAACTACAACAGAGACAATATAGGCTACATCACATTGTGACTTTACTTTATCATTTTTATTTGGAATATTATGGGGTTTTTTTTTTTTATCATTAATCTCCCCGCCTCGAATATATATATATATATATATATATATATATATATATATATATATGTGTGTGTGTGTGTGTATGTGTGTCTGTCAGTGTGTGTGTGTGTGTGTATATATATATATATATATATATACATATATACATCACATTCATATCAATATACGGACATGCCCTTCACACGTAAAATACAACTGTCTCACACACGCACACACACAATGCCATATCTATACAAAGCGGAAGGAGGGTATTGCTTGTTTGCTTATATGTAACTGCGTCTAGCGACTTAAACGCACGAATAAATGTATAGTTATTTCAACCTATAAAACATAATTTCCTATTCTTTTATTAAGAAAGTTGTTTTATATGTTTCTGAATATCTGTCCAGTTGCATATCTTAAAAATCGTATTGAAATCTCAATGCCCAACAACCGTTATGCCGTCCCCAGAACGTAGTGATACGGAAGGGTTCCTCTTGATTTCTCCTCTCGAATCCCATCAAGACGCCATTTTGACTGCTGTAACCATGACCCACAAACGCTGTCTTTGACAGTTTTGGGCTCTTGTGCTATACGAATACAGCTTAATACACACACAAAAACACATACACACAAAAAAATACCTACACACATACAGGGCCTAGTCATACGACTAAATGCTTGCAGCAGGGTATGCCACCCGGTGTTCGCTTTCAGTCACGAGTTCTTGCGGCCTCTAGTGACAAGCAATACCGGATCGGGGCGGTGGCCAAATGAGCAGACGTGCCTTTTGCTCAGGCGACAGTAATAATGGTTTTCCGTCTGTGACGACACCACACTCACCGGTAATCTAGACCGAGCTCTTAACAGAAAGCCCTTGAATCTGACTCCCATTGGTGATAGCCTCACCCTGTTTATAACGTTGTCGTTTCTTCTCTCTCTTCTTCTTCTTTTTCTGTATTAACTAGCTGTCCGGACACGGCGGGAATTATTTCAAAATCTGAATTTCCGGAGGGGTCGAAGGAGGGGCAAAGACCTCGGGACTAAGGTGGACATGTGAGAGGAAGCGGTAATCCTGTGGGTATCCCGATCTGGATGGGCAGGACGCAAGCGGGAGCATCCCAAAAGCTATACACGGGCATGCGAGAGTATAGTTTGTTTGATATTCAACGATGCGAAACGAAGGTATCAACAAATTCTATTATCATGAGGTATCATATCGATGGGGGCTGTAAAATATTCCTCGTGTTATACGAGCAGGAAGGAAGGAAGTCCCGTGTCGCTCTTTTTGGTTATTTGAGACGGGGACACAATGTTCCTTCTCTGATGTCAACTGGAAATGTAAACAAACAACCTTTATAAACAGAGGAGATGGCTCACGTTTGCAATATCATGCGGAAGGTTTTCATATTTGTGTATCAGTATATATATGTATATGTATATATATATATATACATATATATATATATATATACACATATATATATATATATATATATATATATATATATATATATATGTATGTATATATATATATATATATATATATATATATATATATATATATATATATATGTATGTATATATATATATATATATATATATATATATATATATATATATATATATATATATATTTCTTTTTTTACTGTAATTCAGTCTTTACTGATAAGATAAGTTATGACAACAATCATGAAAACAATCATATCAACCATCAAACATAGAATTACAATATAATAAGAATAACCATGGAAAAAATTACGAGCGGCACGATATTTTCATACATACTGATTACAGAAAAGATATTCTATATGTAATCTCGAAGATTCACAGTAGTAGAGGTATTATGGTAGACAGTTGTACAGTAGTTAATGGTACATAAAGGCAGTAGGAGAAGTATAATTATATCTAGTAGAAATCATCATGCCGTTGATTATGATCTGTGTTTATAGCGTCCGAGAGTGATAATAAAACAAACAAACTATGGGCTGTACAGGCACAGATTCATGACATTCATTAGCAACAAAAAATACAAAATATATTGCTATTTTGACTTTGTTTTCATGTGTGCAAATAAGAGTGGCAATGGCGGTAGGTTAGCATCCAGTCACAAAATCAGGCGACGAATTAGTCCAAAGACGAATACAGTTGGTTCAGAAACGGCAAGATGGTGAAAGATTACATGAAATTGCATTTTATTTAGGAACACAAGCAGAACTTTGCATACATAATGATATATGTAGCAGACTCTCTGTCCGACCATGTCTTATAGATAGTAAGAGATTGGTACTCCTGTATTTCATTCCATGGATGTGAAAGAGCTAGGAGTAATCTCATGTGGCAGCAACAGCGAATCTCTCCCAGATTTTGAAGAGCGTTTTCACTCACTACATTGTGGGAGAGAAACGTGTCGCAGCTGGCGCTATATTATCGTTCGCAACACTCCGCCTACTTCTGTAACCCCGCAGAAAAAAAAAAGGAAAAGAAAAAAAAAGGGGGGAGAATTTCAAAATTGAATGAGATTGAATGAAAAGAGGGTCACGAGAGTAAAAGGTAAGCCAAGGCGGATACATTTATTGTCTCCGCTTTCCTCTTTCCACCTTGTTGTTATTTCTTTGCTCACAGCGATGCTGTTACTTCATCAAACACATTATTTCCTGCATTTTCATCCCACTAGTTTGCCCTTTGGGTGATCATTCTGCTTCAAAGGTGAGCTACTTGCAAAATGCCACGTGTTCTACAACATGCAGAAAAAACTAATGATTAATGTACCATTTCTCTCTTCCTCAAATGTCAAGCCTTATTCTCGCAGGATGTTTTTACTACAACCAAATGGCAGAGCTTGAAATATCGATTCATTTGCTTATGTGGGAGAGAGACAAACTCCTGGTTCCGATTTGAGCTTTGAACTTTCAAGATTTGTTTCCAAATACATACTCGAGCAATATTTCTGCTTCGAAAGTTGTCGTTGTTGTATACCCATGTGTGCATCTACGTGTGTGTCATAATGTTTGTGTGGGTGTTTGCCCTTGCGTTTGGATGAGTGTATGTACTTATGTATGTATGTATGTATGTATGTATGTCTGACCTTTGTTATACTTGTTTACATGTCTGCTTGCACGTATGTAAGCATGTGTAGAGTATTATATATTATCATAATATGTTTGTTAAATTTGACGGGTGGAAATTTTCATGGCTGTTCAGATACTGCAACATTGCATATATTACTATACACACGCATGCGTACAAACAACTTCAGGTGCGCCATTTTTATGACGTACATTCTTTAGAACAGAGCATAATCGCCTGTACAATGTTACAACAAATAATTCAACCTATATTATGCACTTTTCGTTTTCAAAGACATTGTCTTTTAGTTGTATTTTTTTTCTTTACACATATTGTTTTTTCCATGAAATTAATTCACCTTTCAAACATGGATTTAAGAGTTCCGCCTTTGGGTTGCTCTGGTTGCCAATACAGGATTTCACTAGCATCACCATTGTGAAACACGTCGGGAGTGAGTTCCGCCCCACAGTGCTATATTTATAACATATGCATCCCAAAAATACAGCGAGATTGCAAAATCGAAAGTCACATAAATAGGGAACAAGGAAACACGCGCACGCACAACTAACACACACACACACACGCACACACGCATTCACACATAATATATATAATACATACTTTTATATGTATTATATATACATGCATACATTGGGATAAATAAGATAGATAGATAGGCAGATGGATATAGAAAAAGATAGACAAATAGAAAGATATGGAAAAATATTATAGAGAGGAAAGGGTGAGGTAGTGTGCACTATATTTTCCTCCAATTCCTGCTAAAAGGTATGATATGGAGAGCAAACATTGACACTGCTTAAAAAATGCAGAGAATGCATTCCTAAATGTACAAAGTCTCAACTTCCGTGATTCTTTCTTCTTTTTTTGACATTCTGATTGCAGAGAGTGAAGCTCACGTTGCAATTTCCAAATCAAAGTAACCTCTATTATAGTAACATCTCCAAGTGCGTTTCTCTGAACGTACTGACATCACGGTCAAAATATATCTTGTGTAAGTCTCATTTCGTGACTAAGAAATCAAATGCATGTATACTAGTATTATCATAACTATTACAGTCGACCACGACAGCATGGATCTTAAATTTCATATATCATTTTCCCATGCATGCAAGTGCTATGCAACCACAAACAGCTCTTGCGTGAGGCATAGAACAGTGTTTGGTATCTCATTCTTTGACTTCTTTAATTTAGGAATCCGGTATTAACCATCTTTTATATGGAACACACACAGACAAGTACATTTTGAGGTGAATTTGTCTTCTAAATGATTATTAGGTGTTATTCAGCAGTCTGGGAAGTAATACATAATTGACATACTCATGCATGTAATTCATCTCTGCTTTACTTGCATGTGATGAGATTTGATTTTCATTTTTCCCCTTCATTTTTCCCACTCTAAAGACGTCTTGCTCAAAACAACAATACTATACTATATTCGCGAAGAAGAAAAAATAGCAAATAAAACAGTTGAACAGCAAGCATCCAATGACGATGCAGTTTCAATCGAATTTATACTTGTTTCAGACCAATGAGCTATTCATAGCTCCTTGTTTCAGACACAGTGTCATGTGAAGATATTTTGAATATGAATGGATATATTGAAAATTAAATGAAAAGATGTTACTGTACTGAGTATGTCTGCATAGTTGATTGAGGTATAAAAACCACTCCCGTGTGAGCAACCATATTGGACAAAAAAAGAAGAAGAAAGATATGCATATACTGGAACGGCCAAAGGGGTGTTAAATAAGTACCTCTATAATGCCGACAAGTGGATATATAGGCTTTGAATAACACAAATTAGATAGGCTTTAAATAGCACAAAGAGGATTTGAATTCCACAAATATCAGCATAAAAGGACACGAACGTACTAATTCTTTTTCAGCCCGAGCTGTCTGACTGACTTTTTTTTTAAATTCCAGCTTCTCAGAATTATGAATAATCACCTTTGTTGTTGTTGTTGTTGTTGTTGTTGTTGTTGTTATGTTCACACTTAAAAGTACATGGCATTCTGTGATTGCATCAGTATATAAAATGGCGGGAAATCAAAAGCTCATTATACTTCTATGATGGATTGTATTGCCTTTATCACTTACGATGTTCTACGTCATCTATAGATTTTACTGTGCAATGTTAGTTCATTCCCTTATGTACAACCAGCCACGAACGTCGAAGTGGTTGGATTCAATGCCGTGCACATCATATAGAGACATCCTGGCTGGCATGTTCCTTGGAGGAAGTGAAGAAAAGTGTTACCTTCCTTATTCCAGTGACCAGGTTGGTGATAATGCTGCAAAGTGTTTTGAAGACCATTATAGTGGAAGTGTTATGATTATAGTTATCATTATTGTTCTTATACGATTATTATCATCATTATTACTATTTTCTACACCACCTTCATCACTATCATCATCATTGTCATTATTATTCTATTCATCATCTTCATTATCATCATCATCATTATCATTATCATCATCATCATCATCATCATCATCATCATCATCATCATCATCATCATCATTTTCATTGTCACTGTTGTCATTATCCCATCATTATAATAATGACATTTTAGGTTATGAATTATGCTTTTGAGCTAAATCATGTAAATATCAAATAAGATGTCGTAGTGCCATCTCAAAGGTTTAGTCGTGTAAATGTGGGTTAAGTTGAGATTTTTATTTGTCCGGGAGAGACATTACGGGGCATATATTTATCTTATTTATCCAAAATACGGATGGTGAATAAAAATTCCCTCCGTACAGTAAGTGCAATGATGTCAGAATGATAAATCTTAGAAATGACCCGAGCAGAGTCGGAAAACCCCTTCCTTCGAGTTTGTACAATACAATATATTATGCTTGTACAACATGACGCATTTTCAATCCAAAACTGAGAGACAACAGCCTGATGCCTGGTAATATTATGATAGCAAATATGATGATAAAAAAATTGATTTGACACTTGTCATAAAAGTCACAACATCCATTGCGCCTTATAGTTCTTGGTATTTCCCTTGATTATGTCGTTTTATATACTGATTTTGTGTCATCATTGCATTTTTGTTGGAAATTGAAATGAGATATGAATGAGTGACTTCAGACGATCATGAATTCTACAGAAATATCCATCTACTGAGACATGTCATCACGCTTTGCTTCAGAATGGCTTTGATCTTGGGTGAAACTTCCTGCCTGCTTTTCTCGCAGGGTACAAAGTCACCACTCTTCATTATTAGCAATTTTCTAGAAAAGAAATGGGAAAATAGAAACACGTAAACAAAACTCAATTGTGCAAAAACATTCCCTTTTATGACGAAAATCTTCGCGCGAAACCTACCTATATCGATTACTCCCAGGCCACGGAGAAATACAGGGTGCATTTCGCCCATCGTCAGCGATCAAAGGCCAGTTCACGCTACGTCGCTGCTTGCCGTCATCGCCGTGTAGCCATTGCCCAGTCGATCATCTTAAACAAAGTGTGTAGGCAAGTGTTGACGTCATAGATGCAGCAAGACCATTCAACGCTCAATCGCACGTCAGCGACCGCACTACATTCTGAATGAGACATGAGACTCACACTGCGCAATTTAGCAATCAAAGACTAGTTACCAGACGAAAAAAAAAAAACGCACCAAAAGACAAAAAGGAATATGAAAGGAGAAAAGGGTTAGGAAAGCCACGGAAGTAGCAGAAAAATAAAGAACTACATCAGTATAATGGAAAGGAAGGAAACAAAACTTGCTCAGTGAAAATTTGACGTTAACAGAGTAGACAAAGACGCGGAGATGGCCAAAAAGGAAAGTTGAAAAACATCCGTCATCCTCAAAAACGATTTCAGTTCCTATTAAAGTACTTTTTTTTCTTTCTATCATTCATGCCATGTCTTTCCTGTTCTTCTCTTGACAGGAAGCACTCTCGAGGATGATTATTTATATCTCACATCAGGATATCATTACTGTAAATGCACAGACCGACAAACACACAAACAAAAGCAAGGAACTACAGACACATACCCACACATGCTAGCAAATATGTCTGGGTTGCTTGTTAATTTGTAAAAATTTATAAGAAATCATTAAAGGCGGAAATGAAAAGCACATATTTTTTTTTACGCTTTTTCTTAGTCTGGAACTTTTCGCATATATAGTTATAGATATGATTTGGTCCACCATACTTTACTATCAACGTGATTAACCCAACATTCAGACTCTTTTGAAGGTTTCAGTCTTCTAAATTCACGTCTGCATTGGCCCATTTTATTAAGTGTTTGAATTGACTCTGAGAATTTAACACTACCTGTATATCATTGTAACTCCTTGCCTAACCACGCAATGAATAAAATGATTCACAATTATTATCCGCAAATCCTATAGCTTATGATAATGAAATTGATTTGATATGATACAGTGTACTCTCTCCTGCCGCTGGAGCATGTATGATAAACACAGGTGAGTAGCACACCTTTAGTCAGCAGCAAGTTTGAGGCGAGAGTTATAGAATAAATCCCTTCCTACACTGTAAAACGTGAGGTGTTAAACATGAAACACCGAGCTGGTGTTAAATTTTCGGCGCTCATTTGCGGTGTTACATTAAAACACAACGGTGTCACTTCAAAACAGAAATCTTTGTTCTAAACAGGTAATTTTGTTCTTGTTCTTCTTGTTGACCTTGAACTTCAGCAAGACGAACAAGAACTCCAGTAAAGTACTTGCTTTTTTGAAGAAAAAAAAAGAATGTGAACACATACATTTACACCGCAGTAACACCAGAGGGTGTGGTCTCCTACACTGGGAGGGTGTTATACCATTGGAATTAACACCAGCAATGTCAAATCAACACCATGTATAGTGTCATTGTTGAATTAACACCAATGCAGTGTCAAAAATATCACCAGCTATTTTGTCACTACTAACCTCACTACATCACGAAGTGGCAGATGAACACTTTTCAACACCAACACGACATACTTTCTACACCTGTCGGCGTGGTCCTGTATTGACACTTGTTTGTGTTACATTAAACACCTGTGGTGTTTAAATCTAACCCGAACTTCTTGCAGTGTATCAGATGTACACACCGTCCTGATCAATACCGCACTTTAGTCGCCAAGCTTTTGGCCCTGGTCGCGGCCGTATGTGTTTGACGACAAACAAATTATGTGAGGAGAAATCTGAACATAAACTAATAATACGTAAATAGTTTGAATCATGCATAAGTGTACAGAATATATCGCAACATATACGAAGAAAAAGAGGAATTCATGAAATAATGTTACAGGCCTAGTTCCTGCCTAGTTCCATATTTCCGGATATATTGCGATATAATATTTATAAAACAAGGTCACTTATGGATGTACCGGCGTATCATTCGTTCACTAATACAGACGATATCCAGCCTGAATGTATAATAGATTTTGAAACATCTTACGCACACACACACACACGCACACACATACGCACACACACACACACACTTTCTCTTATTGTATTTATATTATATAGATATGTATATGTGTGTTTGTTTGTGTGTATATTTGTTAGAGAGAGAGGGACTGAGTGAGAGAGAGGTATAAAAATAGAGATGTATAGCTAATGTCGATATAAAATACATCATACATGCATACAGCTGTGTGTGTGTATGTGTGTGTGTGTTTGTGTGTGTGTGTGTGTGTGTGTGTGTGTGTGTGTGCGTTTTGTGTGTTTATATGTAGACATGCATATTGGCTCCTTCATAACAACAACATTATACACATTAATACGGAAATTGATATTCATAGATCTGACTCTCATTACGTGTTCTGGTTTCTGTCGTCCTTCTATCGCATCTGAAAGACTCCTTGCATCCGTGATTTACGCACGATGTGGCCGTATTTACGTCCGAACGATTGGCTCATAACATGCTAACCATCACCCAGCCAAAATGAAGCAGACATTATCGTCGTGTGCATTGATCTCGACTCTCTTTCTAGGGTTTAGTCGCAACTACAACACAAATGCAACACGATACACATATAGACAAACGCGCGCACACGGGAGTTGATTAAATATTGCACACACACACACAAACACGCACACACACACACACACACACACGCACACACACACACACACACACACACACACACACACACACACACACACACGCGCGCGCGCACAGACACACACACACATACACACACACACACACACGCACACACACGCACACACACTCACACACACACAAAATACATGCCAAACGACTAAGCATGCCCTCGCAACTTCCTTATAGGACAATCACCTGTTCACACATCCATGAAAATCAACGCAAGCAGCAAAGCGTTTGGCAACCTGTATGAAACGGTAAGCACAATCAGCCACCCCATTACATGCTGTCCAGTGAACCTGACAGGGAAATGAACTCCGTCATGCTAAATAGCCTATTCAGTCTTAACACACATCATGATAATGTCGGCCGTAACTGGGGGCTTCCACAATGAAAATAAAGGATGGTTCCATGGGTTACGCAATTGAGTCAGGTGCATTGCTATGTCAGTGCATATGCAAATCAGATAATGATAGGCATACTTGAAACCTTCCAGTTATGGTTGAAATTGACTTTAACATTAAAAAAAACAACATCCAAACCGAACAGGTATAAAGCTGACGTTAATCAGAAAAAAAAAATAAGGGAAACAAACAGAACAAGTTTTATTCAGACTGGACAAAAATAAGAGAGCCAACATTTCAAAGCGTATAACACGCGACAGTGATATATACTTCCCATTGGTTCCAAAGTAACGAGTCCTTAGCCGTTTACATCATAAAATCCCCTGATGGGACAGGTACAATTTGTTTGTCTTTCATTCATGTAATTCACAGTATATTGACGATTTTCTTTTTTTTACATATATTGTGCAAAAGCAAACAATAGCTAATTCAGATGGCCCTGCCTAAGAGAGTTCCAAATTAGGCTTATCAAATGGTTCTCTGCTGCTCAGAAAAAAAAAAGTGCAAAAAAAAAAGCGCATTTGCCTGCAAACGAATGGGTTTTTGTGATCCAGCTTCAATAGGAGACCACACCAACGGATGTTACTGTGGTGTAAATGTGTTCACACTTTTTTTTTCTTCTTTTTTTTTTTTTAAAATCAAGCACTTCATCGGAAAATTCTTGATCGCCTTGTTAAGTTCAACAAGAAAATCAACAAGAACAACAGTAACTAAGAAAAAATGCCAAAAAAAAAAAAAATGCATAGGCCTATGCCTGCAAACGAATGGGATTTTGTGCTGTCATCATATCACTGTCTCTTCTTATTTGCATGTGTTTTGCGGCTGATGCCACTAATGTGTGAAAAAACTTTGAAACGTTAAAACTCCATACAGAACGTTTTATATGTGCAATGGAACTTCCACAACCATTTTGGTTGAATTTACTCTGAGCATCGAAGTATGGTCGTATTATGGAATATAGCTTATGTTCTATCTTCTATACACTCGAAGAGCTGACGAACACATTGCACTTGTTTTTGTTTGATAGATACTTTCTTTTCTGCAAATCAACATACATAAGTTACATAATCATGAACATGTAGGAAATATGCAAAGTAAATTTAACACAGAGTCGTTTGACTTGCACAAACAACGATATGAAAGAAAATTAATGATATAATATACAGTATACATGTCTATGCAGCAGTGATTACAATAACAGTTACGAAACGATTATGCAGAAGGCCGCCATTATAAGCATTGCTTGAAAAGATGGCCGGCCCGGTAATGCGATTGCTTTGATTCATTACAATGCCTTTTCTGTAGAAGAATAGAAAGATTTTTTTTTTTTAATAGAAAGAAGAGGCACAACAAAAAGGACAAATCTTAGAAAATGGGCTCACTTATTTATTTCGAAACGACACTGCCTACTTTATACGGTTGTTATTACAACTGCTCTGGGTAGGTCCTGTTGTTTCAGAAGGCTTAAGTGTCCGTCAGCCTTTTCCCCTTACGGCGTATAGTTTCTAGGTTTTCACATTTACAAACATTGACACTGATTGATGCGAAGGCTACAAGTTTTTCATTGTGATTTCATGTAAAACACTGATTTTAACAGGGCAATGAGAGATTTGTGAAGTGATTACCTCATTACCTCCTGTAATTTGCATAGTTATGTGGCTGGGATCGATATCACTCAATCGTAAATCAATGTGCAATTTTAGCCACAACTTTCTTTTGTTATGTCCAGTTTTTGAAAAAAAAAAATCTGCCATTTTTAGGTTTAGTCTATGATAAGTTACCCAAATCAATATGCATTAAATCTGTACATGTTTGCCTCTGTACATCAATCTCTGGTACAAGGTATTATTACAGTATTATATGCTCGACGTCCAGAAGAGAATAATCATATTTCTATAATTCGTTCTTTCTTAAATTTGTTTGTTATTCTCTGGACTTCCATAAACGTCACATCTCATCTCGATTAAGGACATTCTAAACTAGTAATCAGAACAGAATTTCTAATAATAATGTGGTCCTATATACATGCTATATGTATATATCCATCAGGTCTTAAGTAAATTTTGCTATGGAAACTATCATCTATGAATTAAAACGACACCTCTGCAGTCTTTCATGGCATAATTCATGCTGGAGAAAATTAGATGCAGCTGGTTCTGCTCAAAATCAGAAAGAAATTACTATTGAAGTTTACAAATTTGAGAGAAATTGAGACTTTAATCTTCATTTATTGAAGACTTTATAGTCACAGATACGGCGATTAAGAGGCTTTTAAAATTCCGTAACTGAAAAAAACCAAAACAAACACAAACAGTTTCCCATGAACAGTCAACTGGTCAAATGAAAGAGGGATTCTGCACCTACCTATAAAAGACAGGTATATGAATATAATAAAGTTGTTTAAAAAAAAATCTAGTTAATGTAGACACAACACCTTCAGTGTTGTCTGTGTGTGGGTTTTTTTTTAAAATAGATTTGATGGGTTAACTCGTCGGGCTGCCCTATTTAATATGGCCTGCCTTGCACTATGTATACCTTCTTATGGTCTACACCGATGCCAAAATATACCACAGCAATCCTCCCGATCTTCCTATTATCTCCTTCTTCTTATCTCATTCCTTTATGCCTCTTCTCTTTGGCTTCATTTCTCCTCCCCATCATCCGTCGTCTTCTGCCCTTCATCTTCCTTTTCTTCTTCCCTCTTCCCCTCTCCCCTCTTCCCCTCTCCCCTCTTCTCCTACTTCCCCCTCCTTCTCTCCTTTATTTTCTCTTTCTACTTCACCTCCTCCAGGGGAGGATCAAGGAATTCCGTAAAGGGGAGGCGCCTTTACAAAATTAAAGGGAGCGCACGCCCCCCCCCCCATTTTTTTCTTTTTATTTCTTCTTTTTTAACAAAAAATAAAGAGGGGGCGCGGCGCGCCCGGTGCGTCCCCTCTGGATCCGCCACTAAAGGACCTTCTGCTATATTCTCTTCTCATATTCTTCACGTTAAACAGTCACGAAGGTATGTTTTACTTACAGTCTCAATGTGATGGCTCTCGAAATATCAAACTCATAAACATGGGCTTATTTCACATTGTTTTCCCTCTAAAGTTACAGAAAAAAAATGAATTAAAAAAGGATATAATGTTGAACAGGAAACTGCTTCTCGGTTGAGAAGCAATATCATTTCGGATTTCAGAAACTCGTAATATTTGGTGAGCAGAATAAGGCAACTCAATACAGGCAAGTTATTGGTGCGTGCGAACAAAAGTGCTGGTAGATATACTTGAGTAGTCACAACGGGTCGGAAAAGATGCAGTGTCTGCCGTATGCGTGCCCGGTGATACGCATTCACTATCGGGGGAAGATAGGGCGCAAGGCTGGGCAGGCGAACATGGGTTAGCTCAGAAATGACTTTGCGTCACTGGTTGCCCGTACTGTCCTTGCTCACAGTGCAGTGTGGACAGACCGCGCGTGAAAGCGGGCGGGGCGATACCTAATAACCCACTCTACGTGATGGCAACGTCACATCTATATTTCCACATCAAAATAACCACGATTTGTTGGTATCGTCTTCATACTGCCTCTGTCTTGGAGCTCGCGGATCGGCATCATATCTATCTAAATCATAATTTTTATCATTGGAAAAGAACATCCAAGAGTTGCCGCAGTTCAAAAATCCGTAGACCGCGGAAAGAGGGAAGGGGAAATGCAAGACTGAAGTTTGAAGAAACGTCAGATTTTTTTTTTTTTTTAATGATATATTCAAGGCTGAGGTAAAAGAACTCGTACCATAGGATTTCAGAAAAGTCATCAATTCCACTGACAAATCACACGGTTGGGTTGATACGCGACACAAGCTGTGTCATTTTTGACGAAGAGGCTTGATATGGGTATTGAGACACATGATGACTGGTGAATGTTTAACATTTTGTCGCTTTCTAAAGGAGCAAAATAAAATTAATTGCTAGTGTGTGTGTGTGTGCGTGTGTGCGTGTGTGTATGTGTGTGTGTGCGCGCGTGCGGTGCGGGTGTAAGAGAGAGAGAGGAAGAGAGAGAGAGAGATTCTGTGTAGGGGAGGGAGAGAGGGAGAGAGGGAGAGGAGATAGAGAGAGAGGAGGAGGAGGGGATGAGATCTGTTTTCTGTTGTTTTCCTCCCCAACTCCTTTCCTCGTCAACACAGGTGCTTAATATGGAATGGCGATGACCAGACACGGGATGTGCGTAAAACTGGACAGGAATAACTAACTAGACTCTTAAATGCGGCAATGATCGCTCATGTTGCAATTGTTGGGGCTTGTGATTCGGTAACGACGGGTCAACACGGCACAAAACAACCCGCCCCTTGTGGTCGGTCACATAAATAGGGTCGCCATGGCAACAGAGCTACCGGCAGCGAATGCTGATGTCACCGTCGGAACTTATGACGTAATTTCCGTTCACGGGGATTACTGCAGATGAAACAAACAGGGAGAGAGGAAGATTAAGGGAGAGAAAGAGAGATGAGGAAGGAAAGAGAGAGAGGGGAGGTGAGGGGAATGATACACCAGACGATGGTGTGAGTGTGTGTGCGAGTGTGTGTGAGAGAGAGATATATATAAATTAATATATTATATATTTTTGTTCTAAATTTGAACCATTTTCGCTGTTTTCTCTTGACTGCCCTCCTCTGTTATTTACTGTTAAGGAAATAAGGAGAGGAATATGCAAGATACGAAGTACGATAATTTACTTGATGTGAATCAGTATATTATGGATAAGACGAGATTGATGTACATGCCGTGCATAATCATGCATTATTTCCATTACCGCGTTAAAGCGGTAACTGTTCACTCTATGATAATATCCCATATTGTCCTATCATTAGTGATGGAAGTGATGATAGAACTAGTTTCAACTTGGCCTTACCTGCTAAATGTATATTGCAGAGGTATCCAGAGTTTTGCACGATAATAAAGTAAACGATTAATAGCAATGGGAATGAAATATTATACGGTCCAGTAGTGACGAGATATTAAGCACCGTGACAGCTGATCTTATTCAGATGGTATCTAAGTATGACAACGATGCAAATACTGAGGAGGAGGAAGACATCGAAAATGAAGACAAAGATCCAGGATGATGACGATCATCCTAAATAAAAACACCTTATCAAAGCCATCAAATTTGCATAGGGACTCACAATGTTTGTCACACGGATAGACAAGGTATCAACGCGGACCACACCGGAAACGTGTACGGAGCTTAGACATGGGCATCAAGGAAGAGCACGGAGGCAACTGTGTTTCTTCACGGCCGTTACACGGACATGTACGTTGTCTACACGGATATCCCCGTAATCCTGACAGATGACTTCATGTGCTGGTATAGGCGCTGCTTGATAATTCAGCTTTCTCGATCGGTAGACAACACGCCTTCAGAGCTCAAGTATGTCAAGCACACCTGAAAATATAAACATGTTTTCACTTTTCTATTCCATAAAGGTAAAAAAGTCCTTGTTGCAGAAGCTCTTATTATGCAGCAATATCATGGCATGAATAAAAACAAACAAACAAACAAAAACAGCGAGGAAACTGAGTGTGTGGGTCAAACTTTGGCTTCCTCTTAAAGGGACTGTACAGTACTGGTTGAGATGGAGATTCATGTTTTGAACATTCCTAAGTGAGATAATGAAAAGCCTCTTATGAAATATGAAAGAGCATGTAATTCTAAGAAGGATTCAACGTTTATTTGATGAAAATTGGTTTTCATATGGCTGAGATATCCAAAAAAGTGCTAATAATAAAAGGCGACATGCCACAACTTTATTAGGATCTCTTTGTTTCACCTTGTTTTTGGATATCTCGGCCATTTCAAAACCGATTTTCATCAAATAAACTTTTGATACCCCTTAGAAGTGCATGCTCTTTGATATCTCATAGAGTGGTTTCTGAATATCTCGCAAAACGTTAAAAGCTAAATCCTTACCTCGACCAGAACTGTACACACCCTTTTAGGACAGTACAACCATATAAGAAGTTGATGACTAAACTGATGGGGGAAGACGGAGCAATTTCAAGAACTTTACGAGAGTGAACCTTGAAACATTCCATGAAATCCTCGCTAGAACTGGGCCAGAGATTGAGGACATGGATACATTTTTTTTTTCCAGGAAAGCCCTTGAGCAAAGGGTAAAACTCGCTATAACCAGTGAGCTATAGATAGCTTCTTGATGTATAACCCTGCGCTACTTGGCAATATGCATTTATGCATCTCTACAATTTGGCTTTATAGGGTATCTTATAGTATCACCTCAATTTTCGTTACTGAATTCTGTCAAGCTATCATAGATGGATTTTCAACAGAAGTAATGATCTACGGCCCGTCGAGCACCGCGGAAGAGGCGAAAGGAGTGTCTGAAAGTTTCAAGTCAAAATGGTACATGTGCTGTCTTCAAAATAATACCTATATGTACATATGTGTCCGTCACACGGCAAATTATCCTCAACTATTGGTTCGTATTGGCAAAATACAAGGAATTTCAATCCCAGATATATACCGATACTAATAAGGACATCTCCTGTCTCCTAGAATGAATACTGAGGCTACAAGGAGTACATGGTGCCTATATACATGGAAAAGTACGGACTGATTTTCATCTATAATCTCCAGGATGAAAAATTAAGCAAGATCAATTGGTTGTTTGTTTGTTTGTTTTTTTCCACGGACATGCCGGATGATCAAGGGTAGAATGCTGGATGACTTCGCGGAGTCAACACGGTCATGCCGGAAACGGTACGGATGATCCCGGAACGACGATTCGTGATGATGCGATCAGTGAAGGTGGAAAGCGAAAGTGTAAAAGGGGCTCTAGGAACGATCATCTCACCCTATTCTCGTATATAGACATCCGTTAGATAGATAGAGAGATCGGTAGAAAGAATAGATAGATTGAATAGAGCGCTTCTATCTTTCACCTCGTGCGAAATCTTGTACAATCGCACTCATGACCATTCACTATTTGTATACTGATATTGACATTTCACAATCATACTACATAGGCCTTAATATTATCATAACATTATAAACTTCAAATTTATTAACAATTCAAACTGTAACCTTATCGGACTTCACCCAGATTAAAACTTAAAATGTAAAAGTTTTTTGATGATGTACTTTATGTTATCAGTAACCATATATAGCTCTAAACTGCAAAATTGTTGAGAGTACACCACAATACCATGTGTACAGAGTTTTTCCTAATAAAATTCATTAACCGTTTAACCTTTAAACTTGTCGGACTATAGTAGCGATGAATTAACTGAAAGTTGCAATTGAAATCTATGACAGTAAAATTTACCATGCAAGGAAAACCCGACAAAAGAAAGAGAAAATAAAATAGACGACAATGTGGACAAAATTCCGTTTTCAAGCTTTTTAAAAGTTTAATTCCCAGAAGACTAGAAGCATTCTATAATGAAGGTTTCACCTGCAATGTGCCACACGAAAGAAAGAAAGAAAAGAAAGAAAGAAAGAAAGAAAGAAAGAAAGAATTAAAGAAAATGTACCCAAGCTGACAGATATCAACTGCAGAAAGTCACTTGAATCGATACAATCGGATGAGGTTCCGGAATTTCGTAGTTGATTGTCATTATTATTCTATAAACAGACGACTTGCACACTCCCCTGCAATAATGACGTAGCAGAGCAGTACCCATAATTGGAGTGACTAAACACATATAGGTGGCGTGCTTCAAAATAAGACCTGGGTAAACTTAAGCGTTGCTGTTGCTCTCGAGTCTGCAGTGGACACGAACGACCGCAATTTACATGTCTTCATCCCAATGCTTCAGCATTGAGAGACGGTTACCGTACATCTTATGTTTGGATGCAGTGTAATAATCTATGTAGGCCTACGTTATTAAAAGATAAGCCATTCAGTCAGATATACAAACTCATCAGCAATTATTCTCTCCCTCCTGTATTTGATTCCATGTTTATCAAAAACGAAAACTGTCCATATTCATTCTCCCTGGCTAACCAATGAATTTCACTTACCTTTGACCAAGACTATTTTGGCCAAATCTGTTATCTCTTTTATTGTGGACCAACATTTTGAAATTCTCTTGATAGTAGTACAATGTATAACAAAAGTTTTAAGCTTTAATATCTTTACCTATAAATAAAAAAAAAACTTATATGAGTTGCACTCTTGTAAGCCTTAATAACAAATCATTTTAGACTTCAATATTGTTTATCGTCTCCTACAACTCCTTTTTACATTTTGTTATATTTCGGAGAGTTTATTATATTATCTTCATGCATGAACTTTGGTTTAATTCCATAAAACCTCTGATAGATAATTAGCTTACATCATTGGTTTACTATTGCAATTTCTAATCAATTTGCTTGTCCTTGACTGTCTTAAATGATCTTTTCAGGCATTCATAATTATTTCATAACTTTCAATTTCTTTGTAACATTCAATTTCTTTTGAAGTATTGTAATACATTTTCAGTATTCATAACCATAATTATTTCCCGCATCTCATTAAAAAAATTCTCATTAATATTATTTTAGTGTTTGATTTCAGTGTAGAGTAATTGTAACCATACAGTGTTGGATTAAAGTATTACTCTTTTTTTCATTTGGAACAAACTGCCTGTCGATTTTAGTTCAAATCAGCGTTTTATGAATGCAAGTACATGTATGTGTATGTTGATACAGCCCTGGGAGAATGACATGCATTATTATTACATGTATTTTTTTTTTTTTAACCCAGACTGTAAATTTCTTTTCAAAATACATTGTTGGATTTCTATGCAAAATAAAAGTAATTACAAGGGAACTATAGTCATCCGATAAAACATAACTACTCCCTTAAATGCTCCCAGGAAGATTACCCTCTACCATAGAGCTGTATTTATATATCGCGACGTATAATAGAGCTCTATGCCCTCTACATATCATTAACACCAAATGGACCTGTTGGCAAAACCACGAACCACTGCGGCTGGGAGTAAGCAAGACACTGTACAGTATGTTGTTTAATACGACCGAGTGCAAAAATCTAAATAGCGCCATCTGAGTCAAAATATGCGTTATTTTGCTCTTGCATTGTCAGCCCCTCTGTGTGAAATGCATTTTGAAACCCCCTACAAAACTTTAGACGAATCTAAAAACCCTTCCCTACTTCTAATGAATCGATTATATTGTACCGACGGGTTGAGAGGTTTACGGCTCGAAAGGAGTGACGGGTAACAAAAAGTTCTCAGGGCCGAAACTTGCCCCGAATCCAGCGGACCGAAAGCTGTGTACCTGTTCGTTGTAATATAGCCATACAGTCGTCCGTAGAGAGGTATACTAGTACTAGTGCATGGTTATGCATTTAGCGCACAACTCTCGGCGTTGTGAAGATCAGTGGAGGGATCTGTGAACGCTACCTGACGTCAGGGGAGCAGTGGGCGAGGTAAATTCACCCACGATATTCCCTATATTTCTCCAGCCGGTGAGGACAGGATCGTTCCCAGATTTGCAGAGCTGAGGTGCTTTCCTTTTCTCCTGAGCTAGGGCAGATCTACCTCGTAAGTATTGTCTTTATTATCATTTTTGCTGTGGTGTATTGGGACCCTGCGGGTGACTGACGACTTGTTCATTCGGCTCGCCGGGGTATGTCGTAACTCTAATTTTACTCGAGTTGAGCATACCCTGTCCTCCCGATCCCAGACGACCTCCGCCGCGCTATCCATCTCGAACCGAGTGTTGGCTTGATGTTAGGGCCGTACAAAGGGCACAATTGCCTTGGCTTGTTGGGCAGATTATGATTATGACTTGAGTGCAAAACTCGACCAATTCAAAACAATAAGAAAATTGTGGACGGTAGATCAGAACTTAGAGTTCTAGGTGATATAGATCTAACGTTATTATTAACGTTAACGGTTAGAGATCGCTAGATCTTGGCCTAGTCTATACATCCATAAATCCATTAACACTTGTTACATGTAGGCTGTCTAGATCAAAATATTTGTTTGTTTTTGTGTGTGCAGGGGTAGATCCAGCAGGAATTTATAAAGGGGAGGCACGTTTACAAAATTGAAGGGGGGGGGGGGGGTGCATGCGCCCCCATTTTTTTTTTTTTTTTTGTATTCTTCTGTTTTAACAAAAAAATGAATAGATGTAACGTTAGCAATTTTCTATGGGTGTGTGCCCGGTGCGCCCCCCTCTGGATCCGATCTGCCACTGGTGTGTGTGTGTGTGTGTGTGTATTTTCACTGATCTTTATGTCAGATCTAATGCTATGGTACAGCATTGGTGGAGATGAGAATTGGGCTTTCAACGTTTTGTGAGATACCAAGAAAACACTTACGAAATAGTACAGAGCATACAATGTACCATTTTAAGAGGAATTCAAAGTTAATTTGATGAGAATCGGGTTTGGAATGACGAAACATCCAAAAACAAAGTAAAACAAAGCGATCGTAATAAAGTGTGGGTCCCGCACACTTATTAGAATCGATTGCTCTGTTTTGGATATCTCACTCTCAGCCATTTCAATAGCAATTTTCATCAAATAAATGTTGAATTCCTCATGGAATTACATGCTCTTTCATATTTCATGAGGTTTCTCATTATCTCACCAAAAAATATTAGAAACCTGAAATTAGGTCTCAACCAAAACTTATATGATCCCTTTAACCCCCTTATCTACTGCAATAGAATTCTAGATAGATCTATAGGTCTATCTATAGGTCTCTCTAATGTTAGAACCTGAAAAAAAATTCTGTGCTGACTATTGTTAGATTAGGACACAGAATAGGGCCTACCAGGTACTGAAGAACCGGTAAAAGTGGTTATTTTCATATGCTCAGCTTGGTAAGAATTAACTGCGACCAGCTGGAACACGAGTGTGTTAAACCATGTGAAGTTGCGCCCCGGGGTTAGGTAAGATGATATTTGCATGTTGACGCGGAATCAAGACATAATAATGTGTGTGGAACTGATGAGTCATGTGCAAAAATATATACGCATATTTTACTTTTGCACTGGTTTCAGTTTAGTGTTCATCCCAGAAACCCTAATGCTCGAATGATCAGAAGCTATAGTTTAAGAACTGTTGTGTGTATTTATCTGGCCCAGAACCATGCGCACGGCATCTGACATGCCTGCTCACACTTTTAGGAACACCCCTCGACACCGCTATCAAAACTATTGAAAATTTCTACATTCTACCACAAATTTTACGTTACACTCACACGGAATAAAATGCTTGGACAAAAGTATGGTAGAATGCTTAAATCCATAGTCAGCCCTCACTTTTCCCACAAAGCAAAATTTCAGTCTTTAAACACAACCTAATCCTGACCATCGCTGCACAATTCAAGATGCCGGCTTTGAATGATGCAAGGTTGTGTGCATGCCTTTATCAAAAGTGCTCTGTAGATGTGCAGCGATTGTTTCTGTGTGTGCGCCACTGATCTCATAGATCATTGGCGCTTGCTACATGAGTGTACCTCCGTAGCGTGATCTTTTGAAAAGTGCAGCGCGATCAACCGTGTGGAGAAATGTGATCTGCATTGTGCAGACGATGCATTAAATCTTTGTTTTTGGTATTAAAGTTGTAAATTGTGCATGTCATTATCTTTGGGCTTCTATACCCTGACTTCATGGGTTTGTAGGCGGGGAGGGAAGCGAAAAAAAAAAAATAAGTGGCTTCAAAACTTTTTGCTTGCCCAATTTGGGTAAGCATTTTTTCTAATTGTTCCAAAACATTTGCCCGACTTTGATTTTCACTTGCCCTGGGCAATCAGGCAAGCGTTTACAGCTGTATGTAGCACCCTGATTTCATGTATGGTACAAATCAAGTTGAAGGCTAGTTGTACATTGTACTTGCATAGGAGACTTCACAGTCACTTGACCAAGGTAGATATTTAGAACGATAAGAGAAGGGCTTATTCAAATTATCATTTACAACTGTCTGTCAGGGTTCTGTTTGTTCACTGTCAGGTTGTATTTGATTTATAATCCATCCCCTAGAAAAACATCAATATTTTCAAGCAAACCACTTAAAGATCTTTGCCAAGCATTCAACCTTTAAAGTGAATGAGATGTATTAAACCCATGTTTTGAAAGTCAGTACCGTTTGTAGAATGACTTCACACCAATGACATAATATGTAGTATCTCGATTCTCCTATATTTTTAATCTGTTAATTTACCAATATATTCAAATTTAGGACAGTTAAAAATGACCCAAAGGTTGCCTGCAGTTCCTTGCTACAGTAGATGCTTGTGAAAAATAAACAAAATTTCAGACCAGTGGGACGTAAGACAAACAGAACGGGTGGCATTACATTGCCTCATTCTAGTCAAAATAGGTGGTTTCCTCAGTATATCATTATTGTCTAGACAAGTCTTGCCGTTTTCCGTCTGCTCGTGAAACCCCACCACCCGTCAGGCAAGAGTCAAACTCTGATGCCACCAAAACCACAATTCTCGGCAGGAAAGGAAGTGTCCAAGTGCCCTGTGTGAAATAGCTTCCCATTCACAACAATGGTTCAGTAATTAAAAGCTGTGATGATTTGTTGATGAAGGTAAACAGGTAATCGGCACGACAACTGGCACGGACAAAAAAGTGCATTTTATACCATCTGCTGAAGGTCAGTGGGTGAAGTCTACTGTAGGTTTAGGTTTTTACATGCTCTCAAGGTTAGTATTAACCAATCTGGTTTTTTAACACCAGTCCTATATTCTGTAATGCAATCGTGGGAAATAGAAACAAATTACAGTGTAACTTGAGAAAAAGAATTTGAGTATAATTTTGTTTGCAAACTGACTCTGTAGCTTCAAATGCAATTGAACGGAACATGTACAGCACTAAAATTGTACAATGCAAGGGTTTCTTGCTTAGTTTGCATTAGGTATATAAAATGTATGTCTCTAGTTTCTGTGGACAATTGAAAATTGTATTGTATGGAACTCTAGTACTCTATATGGAATTCTAGTACTCTATTCTTTATTATGAGTGTCGGTACCAGAGGAGAGAACTTTTTTTTTTCTCTCTCATTTAAAGGGCAACATTCTAGGTTGCAAACTACATGTAGTAAATTAACTTTTCATGCTGAAATACAGAGCAGGACAAAGTACCATGTAGGAGCTCACATGACTATTACCCTCTTTTCTGTGTTCAAAATTACGATATTTCCATCAGAAATACAATTCTCAAAAGTCTGCTTTTCAAGCAATTCTTGTGTGCAACCTCACATTGTATGCAGTGGACAGGTTTGCATGCAATGAGTGTTTGAAACACTTTTGCACTGCTTTCCTGGTTAGTGTTTATACCTTTCATTCTGTTTGGCTGTGAACTTCAAAGATCTATAAAAAAAAACAAAAGGGAAAGAAATTCAAATGAATAGTGAAGAAAACTTTTCACAGCTCAGCCCATAGAAAATTTGAGCTGAAATTTGACATTCAAATGAAATATTCAGGTACATTTCTATATGTAGAAAGCTTGGAAAAGATGATCTCTCCCTTAGGATTTTAATAAAGGATGTGACAAGCAAAATATCAACACTGATTATCTTGAGATGAAGTTAAGAGTACTTTCATGCTTCTAGACGTTGACACAAATACCTTTGCATTATCTAGGGAGTTCCTATTGTATCATTTATTTTGAGTGTGTTTGTTTGTTTGTTTTTTTTTTTCAGGATTGTTAATCTTGTGTGAATCATCTTCATTGTCTGAATCTCATGGCCTTTTTTTTCCCTGAAAGATCATCACTTCTATTTATCAAGTTGTCAATAGGAAAAGGCAGATGAGAAGCATTGTAGGAACTCTCATGTAAATATTGCAATATGAATTAATTAAGATTGTGTGAGCAAGATCAAGTCTGAATATGTTCCATACATCTGTTTAATTAAGCAGGTAAGTCTGGGATATTGTGCATAAATTGTGTGTTAACCTGATGTACCTTGAAGATTTCTGAATGTTTAATAACTTATTGTTCATTGTCTTTTTTTTTTCTTTTTTTTTTGCAGGGGGTTCTACGAAAATGCTGCATTACGTGTGCCTGCTGCTGTTGCTGAGTGGTGAGTAAATGTGTGCAATATGACGTGTTATCGCCTGTCTTTGCATTGGTATAGCACTTGTGATGTAAAAACTATACACCTCCCTGGTACAACCATTAATTGACGTGTTCCCACCTCCCTGATGTAACACTCCTTACCCAACATGTAAACTGTGCCACACACAGCTGTGGATGCACAGAATCCTGGACCTACTGATGCATGCGTAGAGTTTGAGGTGCGAGTCAACAGACGATTGGCGGCAAAGCATGCAAGTTAATGCCTGCAGACAGTGGTTCTGATGAGGTATCCCTTTCAATTGTGCCCTGCTGATTGGATTCCCCTCTTCTATTCAACCCTTCCACTCCACCACATCACCTTTTCAGTCCTGTTTGAGGACCACCCCACCCTCCTTTAATCCCCAACTGTAGTATTTCTATCGAAAGAGGTTGAAAAGGGAAAAAAACATAGAAGGACAGGGTTTTCTGTGATCCTATGACAAATAAAAGGAGCAGTCCTGCTTCAGTCACACAAAGGTAGGATCTCCGCCTCATTGCATTTGCAATTTGGGTCCTTTTTGCACCGGACAGTTAACCATCAGCAATGTGTGTGTAGCTGTTCTTTAACTTCACACCCAAGTACACATAGGGGGGCACCCCAAGTGACCTGCATGCCACAGATACCTTCTCTTCAATAAATTTTTCCTCTTGTTGAACTTGACAACTGTGCATGTTTATTTCAGTGTTGCTGCTTTGTCATTATTTTTAACGCTTCCTAAATACGAAAGTTTCCTCTTAATGTTATCACATAAATCTATTAAAGATGGTGCATACAAGGCTATGTTGTATGTGCATGCTTTATAGTGAATGTACTGTGCTTTGCTACGTGACATGTACAGTGAATAAAAGTGTCTGTTGCACCAGTAGGTACCCAGTTTCTCAGTTTTTCACTGGTCCATTCCTGAAAAAGTTTCTGGGCCGACAGTGATTTCTACTGGTCAGAGACCGTCGGACCAGTGCCACTGTGCAGCGTTCTGTATATATCCAGTATTGAACATCATACCAAGATACTGTACCAGTAGTTGTCACATAATCGTTTTTGTAACTGCTACTGTACTTTTTAATTCGTAAGAATGAAACTTTTTTTGATGTTCATTTAATTTTTCGAGCACTATATACTTTGTCAAAACATGAAAAAATGAATGGAATTTGAACAAGGAAGGCTTTTATAGCTGATCTAATTAATCTGTTTTACAGTTAACTTGGCTGGTTATTCGGTAAAGTATGACCTCCATAAACTGTAAGTCAGATATGAAGGTCATGTTTAAAATTGACAATTCTGTACTGTTGAAATGGCAAAATGTACCAAATTGCAAAAATGTTTAGTATAGAAATGATACGACAGGATGGTACCTCTACTCCCAGAAAACTTGAACTTGACATGTGTGAGTGCAGATGTCAAAGGTCAAATTATATGGTGCTGTTTGTTCAGCATGATAGTTGAAGAGATCAATTATGACTAGGGAAGAAAAATAGTATGTGTGTAATAGAAAACACAAAGTATGGAATTGAATGTGAGTACTACAGTTTGTTATATGACAGTGTGGAAGGTAGACATCTACAGTCCAGGTGAAGTATTACTCAGTATGTTGCTGTAAATAGTGTAGATCAGTGGCAAAAGTTCCATGGAGACAGATCAGATACAGGTCAAACAAAGGTGATAAACATTGAGAAGGACTGTCAGAAACCTCTCTGATAACATGACAATATGAAATATAGTAAATTACGACATCTCTTAGTGCGAAGTGCAGTGGACCCCAAAGGCACTGCGCTACTTTGGTTGTTTCCATGACACAAACTTACTAATTAGTCCAGATGCAGCTTGATTTCAGCATGGCCTTTGTGCATGACATTGTGCACCAAATACAGTATATTGAAATTTGCAATTCAATCACTTGAAAATTATTTCATAAACACACTATCCAATATTTTTGTGCTCATTGCATCCCCACACCCATTACTTTTTAGGCATCTTTCTGCAAAATAGATGCGAAACAAATGGTATGAACAAGTAGGCCTACATACTGCAATGCTACATGTATAACTACATGATGAACAGTGTCTTGTCTCAGACAGTGATGTATTTCACTATGTGCCCATGATTGTTTGGTCCTTCCAGTTCTTTTTCATCTGGGAACCGAAAGAAAAACAACAGAGAGAGAGAGAGAGAATGAGAGAGAAAAAGAGAGGGGAGAGGAATGGCAAAGAGTGGGAGAGGGGGAGGACATGCTGTTTGTTAATTGAATGAAAACAAGTGTGTACATAACAATGCGGTTTAAGCAAGGAAAATGAGTCATGACAGAGATATGTTTGCACTGTGCAGGGCCCAACAAATACATACGTAGATACTCACTGTCACCCAAACTTTTTAATATTTCCAGTTATTTTTACAATTTTGTTTTTCATTTGTTTTGATCAATTCCAATACATGTTCACAATTGCTGAGTATGAAGCAGGAGACCTCCCCGGTATGAAGTTAACGCTGTCTGACCTAGAAACAAAGAGCAGTGCTTTTTGATTGTTTTGTTTATCTTTTTAAAATAAAAAAGCAGGGCCAGATCAGATATCTGTTGGAGTTATATTGTAATAATGTGTTCCTCCAGCATTTAAGACCATGCATTTGACTCTCTATGTATACATGTATCATACATTATGTATTATGGTAAAGTATTTTTTGCAAAGTATTTTACAATTTTAGGGGCAGATTGGGACAAGTGTCAAAGACTGTTAATGATGCTTTATCAATATCAAAGTCCTTTGGGCCTCACATTGTAAATTTATCAAGAGAAATTCTTTGCTATGAAAATGATGGTAAAAATCCCCATGAGATGTGTTCTTTTCCCCTTGAACACTTGAATTTTTTTTTTTTGCAGTATGTCACTGAAATATCTTTGATAGCACTAACTATTGACAATAACAGGACAAAATTTCAAATATTCTTGATTAAATGCAGTATACAAAACCTTACAGTGGCATATTGTGATACAGGTATCATTAAATGATTTAATGTCATACATATTGTAATGTTGGTCCTACCGCTACCAGTGCCAGTAATCCACATGTTCCATGAAATCTCATATCATGGTAAAATGTAGAGTGCAAATGGCATTTTGCATGAGACATTGAACTGATCTCTCCTATTAACAAAAAAAGAACTTGATAGCGAAAACAACAACAGCAAAGCCCTAGAAAGTTTGACACTGCACCGCTGATGTCACAAAGTCACCATGGTTTCTAAATTAAAGTTGAGAGTGGAAACGTGCCCCCCAGCACCTGACTTTATGAATCCCCCCTGAGGATGCAGACATTCCATGGCGATGCGGTAATGCGCTCAGCCGATCTGAAAGCCTTGTCCGAGTGGACACAGATTGCGTATTGTGCTCGACCATGTGGTATAATGTCAAAGAGCTATTTGTGCCGATGTCTGGGAACAGCCCCTGCAAAGTGAGGTACAAGACTCCGACATGGCCTGATGGCACTTTCATGCTACATCGTTTACTCTTGATCGATTGAGCATCCTCGTCCTGATGAGAGAAGTGGCAAAAAGTGTGTGGAATTCAACCAAAGGCTCTTCTTTCATCCCCTCTGAGAAAGGAGTATTTCCCATGACATACATGTACATGTACTCTGAAACATGACTATGGCCCAGGAGTGAGCTACATTCATATTTGGGATATTCTTGAGGCTCTCACCAAGAGTGATCTCCCACCCACTCTACATGATTTGTAAGGAGTGGTTTAAGGTTGAGCTATATTTTCCTAATGATGCACCTACATGAAAACCAGGAAATCTCTGCTATATTTTTGATTGCAGAGAAAGGTCTTAATATTACAGGTTGTGTTCATTTGCCTGTTTTCAACACTTCCTGCATTATTCTGAAAATTATGTAGATTTTATGGGGTAAAATACCGTAGATACAATGTAAGAGAAATAAAATACCCCATTTAAAAGGTTACCACTTTTATACTGAAGTGGAAACTGTATTTACACTCCAGTGTATTTCAGTATTTGATAGCCAGTTTGCTCTTGCATGAAATACAGTAAGTAGAAGATTGGGAAAGAAAACAAATGTACAGTTTCTGGCTTCCATATAAAGTACCAAGTTCTTCTTTCTTTTTATAGTCAGGATCATTACAAAATGTAAGTTTCCCTATAAATTCTGTACATTGCAGTGGCAAATAAGCAGAAGAGTGTAATGACATTCACGAAGGTGATGAAACAGTATGTTAGAAAGCCATGAACACTAAATGTTGTGTCTATGTGTAACTTTTTGTTTGTTTTCATGGGCAGGCTTGAAAGAATGCCGTTGGTTTATTTTATAGCAAAGTTCTCAACTGAGCTATATGTGGGGGACAAGGCCATTGGTATGGCTGTGTGGGCATTGATGCCATAGAGATGCTGTAGATAGGTGCTAGTATTTCTGTACAAGTGTTACCTTCAATTCAGACAGACACAGGAGGCACACACTTCCTACAAACAAATGCCATTGCCAGTTTTAAACAAAGACATGGGAAACTCTGTTTTGGTTTCCTGACTTATGGCTAGGTGATAGATGACTTCTACCCCCCCCCCTCTCTCTTCCAGCCCCTTGTGCGTGGGAAGAGATAATAGGGAATACAATATGTGGGCTGGTGGTTGGTAATTTTAGTGTGAGTCGGCTGTATGATAGAGACTGGTATACAAGATTGGGTGTGAATGAAAAATAGTTTGAACATTGCTGCCAGAAAACTGTACCTTCTCAGTTTGTGTGAATTGGAGTCATGTTTAAAAGCATGTACAATATAAAGCAAAAATCAATCCACATTTTTGATTGACTTCTGATACAATTTGTTACAAAGTTGTGTACAACATGTGTATGTATGTGTGTATGTTACAAAATATGTACATGAACAGGTATTAAATGTCATATCTTGGAAAATTTTTTAAATCACTGCTCCCTAAGGTAAATACAATGTACACCATAGGACCGACTACATTAGGAGCAAAAATTAAAGATGTATTAAAGGATGGGAGGAGATATTAAAGCACACTTTTGAAAAAAAAAAAGAGAGAAAGTGAATGTAGATATGCTATTTGGCTTGATTTTATCTGACAGTTGTGAAAGTGCTGTCTGAACTCTTGGTCTGCTGGGAGGAAATGATCACATGTCGTCGTGATTTCAACAATTTCCTCCCTTTCGATCCTGATCTAGGGACAAATTGAGTCTCTGAATAGGTTAAGGTATTTCATTACCAAGATGCTGACAGCAGTCATATTAAGTGACACATCTGCAGTCTTTTTTTTTTGTGTATTGTTTGTTTACACATGTATACATGTATGTTTGTTTATAAGTGGGCACAGCGATCTTTCTTTCATACTGCACTAGAAGAAGCAATAATGATCACAAGTCTTGGTTTGGAGAAACTGTACATTGTCTTGATATTCATGTATTTTCATTTTTATTTAGGCCTTTTATTATTTATTTTTTATTTTTTGTTTAAACCCAGTGTTCATCTCTGGTCCCAGCAAGGTTATAGGATGTATGCACAGGATGGAAGTCAATTATGAAATGATATGACGTGAAGGTTGTATAGTTGCACGAGCATGAATTCCTGTCCCCTATTGATGCCCAGCGCATGTATGAAAGGCTCTTTAGTAGCATTGCCCAGTAACATGGGGTAAGTATTCGACAAACTCATGTGGAACAACCAATTCAGAAAGAAATCCAAGTAGGCCTACTGATTACATCATGTTTGATAGCAATTAGTGATAAACGGGATGGTAAAGAAGTGCTAATGACCACAACAACTACGGGTCAATGATTGATTGATTGATTGATTGATTGATTGATTGACTGACTGATTGATTGATTGATTGATTGATTGATTGATTGATTGATTGATTGAATGAATGAATGAATGAATGAATGAATGAATGAATGAATGAATGATTATTATTATTGTTATTATTATTTTTTATTTATTTTTTTTTTTGGGTGGGGGCACTTATGGCTTGCAAAAGCAGTATGTGTATAATCAAGGAGCTATTCAATAGCTCCTTGGTATAATGCATGATGTAATGTATTACTGTACAATACAATCAAACTCCATTTGATACAATGTACTTCTTTGGAACTTTTCAGCCTATCCAGAGTGGCTTTACAGCATATTTGTAAAAAATGCTAGACTTCCAGAGAGTCAGCCCACCCAATGAAGTTGAAATATTAGAGAATTTATAGGTTGTGTTTTTATTTTTCAGATGGGTTCCTTTTTCTAATATCATTTCCCACTTTTTAAAAGTAGACTGTAAAAGTTTTATCGCCTTCCATCATCCTACAGATAATATCGTTACAGCTGTAGATGTACAAAATATTTTACTATGATGAGATAATACTGTAGGTGCTATTAGGCCCGTTCACAAACAACGAAAATCGGAATTTCAATCGCCATCCAAATTTCGATTTTTTTTTCGACCGTTCATACACAGGGAAAAATCGCACTTCGCAGCAAGGAAAGAACGATCAGTGGCCAAACTGAGCATGCGCGAATCTTGCATGACCGAAGACTGACCCCGCAGTCCCAATAGAGTTTCGCACGCGCTACGAACGATGGGATTAAAAATACCGATTTCCGAATCTCGATCGCGCTCACACACACGACGCTTGGCAAAATAATCGCGATTATTCTGAAAAATCGCACTAATAGTGCGAGTTGGATCGCGATAAGGATCGCGGTAATTAGTGAGATTTTTCTGTCCACACGGAAAAAAATTTCGAAATTTTGATCGCGATAAGAAAATCGATTTTTAAATCGCACTTTTTCCCTTGTGTGTGAACGGGCCTATTATCCACCTCAGCACACATACAGTGTGCCATACACTCTGGTTTATCCTCAACCTGTGTACTGTGATGTCACCTTGCACAACTGCACCTGATGACAAAAGGGCAATTTCCGTGGAAAGGAAACTTGCAGTTTAATGGATTTTTTATGCTTATGGAGAACCAATATGCTGTCAGTTTTGCTTCCTCTTGGATTACACTCAATCTAAACCAGATTCCCCCCCCCCCTCCCATATTTGTGACAGTGTTGGAAATTACTTTTCGTTTTATTAGTCTGAGAGACTTTGTTCGGCGTGTGCCTTTATAGTGTGATGTACAGTACTTATTCTATCAACACCTTGAAAGCCAACTTTGTCATTTTACGTACATGTAGCTGATCAAGATACTTTTCATTTATCTCATAGGGGTGGGTGATGTTGGTGGTGATGGTGGCAGTTGGTGTGTGTTTGTGTTTGGGGGGGGGGGGGCTTCCAACTTCGCAGCCTCTCATAGGGGTGCCTTGTTATTACCAATTTGTTTATCATCAATGGAACCTATAAGGGCTTTTTACACTTGTAAATTTTTGCTTAGTCCCGTACCAACAGTGGGGCTAAGGGGGGGGGGGGGGGCCTTAGCCCCACCGTTGGTACGGGACTATCCTTAGCCCACTTTCTGTTTACACTCGTTTTTGCCAAAGTGGGCTAGCCCCACCGATAATCCTGTACTATCTGGCCCTGCAAAATAGCAGGGTTAGCACCGCAATTGCGGTGCTAGCACCGCAATTACGGTGCCAAGCAAGTGAGTGTAAACAGAATGAAAAAATAATCCGGGGCTAAGCGACAGAGACGAAGTTCGACCCCCACTGACCAATCAGAAACGAGGTAATCAAGTGCTGCCGGTGCGTGCATGTACGTGTACAGTGCACAGCGTAATCATGAATATTCATGTGGTTTGGAAAGTCCGGGGCTAAGAAATACGAGTGTAAAAAGGCCAGTTTTCTCCTTAGCCCCGGACAAGAGATAGTACGGGACTAATTGGCCAGTGTAAAAAGCTGAAAAAATTGGTACGGGACTAACGATAGTCCTGGGTCAGAGAAAGTCCGGGGTTAAGAAACACAAGTGTAAAAAGGGCTATAGATGTAGTATTCAGCGTGCACACAGTATGCTTTTGCATTTGTGTGTTTGTGTGTGCAGTGTATGTGTTTGTAGATTGTATGCTTGATTTAATGTTTGTATACTGGTAGGCATATAGGCCTATGCAACTCATGTGTATTGTATTTGTTATTTTTCTATTTTTGATATATTGATATATTATGAGTCTATTTTGATATGTTCAACATTAGTTGAGGGCTTTTTGATCTTGCGGTATTTTGAAATTTTTCTGTTGTTGGTAATTTTCCTTTGATAATATGTGTCAAACTACCTTTGGTATCAAAGAGAGATTTTTCCCCTCTCCTTCATTTTCTCATGTGGGAATATTTTGAGAATTTAAAGGACAAGTTCACCTTCATTAACATAAGGATTGAGAGAATGTAGCAATATTAGTAGAACACATCATTGAAAGTTTGAGGAAAATCGGACAATCTGTTCAAAAGTTATGAATTTTTGAAGTTTTTGTGCAGTCACCGCTGGATGAGAAGACTACTGCAGTGTGTGACGTCACATACGTACAACAATATAAGGAAAATATAAAGAGAATTTCACAAAATTTCATCTTTTGAAAAAAGTACACATTCCCTTGACTCGTTACTGACATATGTTATGGGTAATATTATTCCCATTGCCTTTAGAAAGAGGCAAGTCGAGTGCTCTTTTATTATGCGAAAAAAGTGAAAATACGTTGAATTTTCTTTACATTTTCTTTATACTGTTGTACTCATACACTGTATGACATCACGAGCCTTAGTAGTCTCCTCATCCAGCGGTTCCAACACAAAAGTTTTAAAAATTCATAACTTTTGCATTGATTGTCCAATTTTCCTCAAACTTTCACTGATGTGTTCTACTAATATTGCTGCATTCTCTTAATCCTTATGTTAATGAAGGTGAACTTGTTCTTTAAGTGAAATATCATAAACATTGTAACCAAAAAAAAAAGGAAGGAATCAGTGTCATTTCAAATGTAGAGAAGACAGATAATGGGAGAGAGAGAGGGAGAGATGGAGGGAGAAAAAAATCATATGGAGGAAGCACCCCAGTACAGGGTGCCTACTACTGTTTAATAAAATGATATATTCACGGTACAAAATTTTCGCAAATTTGAGCTGACGGCCTTTATCGTGGCATGAAATTTTCGCGAATTGCCACTGGCGTTCAATGTTTACTATGTAGACAAGAAATTTCGTGTGCATTTTAATTTCGCAAATCTTGGCGCTCGCAAAATTTGCGAAATTAAAATGCATGCGAACATTCCTTGTTTTACAGTAACTGAAAATCTGTCAAATGAATGAATCTTTATACGATGCTTTCATCTGTAGGCCTATATTCCAATCACATCTGCTAGTACAGGTGCTGTGCATTACAGGTTCATTGAATACGATGTACTCACAATGTATACAGACATGTAGGCCTATGAGATGAACCTGTCAGAAGGGGAGTTACCTGGTATGAATCGCCTTTCACATGTTATTTATCCAGAGCCTGGGTTTGGGCCGAAGGTTTGGACAGACTGTGTGGGGATGTCAAACACGTCAGGAAGTGATCGTTTAACACAAAATATGATCTCACCCTGAGAGATTACCAAAACCAGTGTCATACAATCTGACCATACTTTATACAAATAAAGCAAGTAGGGTGCATTTTCCTATTGTTGGAAAAGATTAAGATAGGTAAACCATTCTAGTCCAATTTAGTCAAGAGGCAACAAACATCATATTCCATATTCACAGAATATATGCCTGTGGAGTATATGTTTTCCTGTAGCTGTTGATGTAGATGTGCCCATTGTTGAATGACCCATTGTTCATATCTTATTTGAAGTATAGCTTTACTCAGCTATAAGCATGATTTTGATGTAAATTTTGTTTTGTAAACAGCTCATTGATACCTTACCTTGCAGTAAGAATCAGAGCTTGAAATAGGTTTGCCTTGAATAGACTTCTTTGTCAGAACATAGGAGTACTGTAAAACTAGATATTTTCGCTTGAGTAATTTTTCACGGTAAGGTGAACTTCACACGTTTTTAATTCCTCAGAATCAAAATATTACATACATGTAGTGTATTATTCACAGGAAGCAAAGATCTTTGCATGTATCATTTTTGCACTAGGTGCACATCGTGCGAAATGTTGGAACATTTTGACATCACGAAAATGTTCACTTTCAGTAGTCATGATAGTGCAGTAACATTCATGAATATTAGATGTACTCAAATGATATAATGGTAAAGCTGCCATATGTTTGGGGTTTACTGTACATTTTGACATTCACATTTGACTGATGAGACTGTTGCTACAGTTTCACTAATATACATGTAAAAAAAAAACTCTTAATGGAGGCATCAAGTGGGTACAGCATAAACGGGAGAAACCAGAAAGGAAGTGCGTAAATCAGTGAAGCTAGTATTTGGCACTAACAAAGTTGTAATCACCAAATAATGAAAATTAGGTAACATGGGAAGGGTATTTTTTTAGTGTTCTTTTCATTTCTAGTCTTAATTTTCTAGTTGACATGCCCCTCAATATCTCACATAGGCCTATACATAACATTTCTTTCCAAGCGCAATTACAAGGTGTATTTCTCACTCTTTTCACGACTTTCCAGTGGAGTATGGGATTGTCTTCCTTTTATCCTGCATGTACAGTTTGTATGCATCATCATTCATGGTACACATAGGTGGTTCAAAACACAAATCATATGGGCATTTTGAGCTGTGTACCCATATTGTACCTGATGTATCGATGCCACAGCCAAGTTTTTCTTCTGCCACCAAGTAGTAAATCTTGCAGGACCATAAAGCTTTCAATCTTTCCCTTTTGACCTGACCACAAAACTACAGCAGGTGTTTGAACCTCTCACTACAGACTATGGTTTCTACTGCTGTCTGGGGTGTGTACAGCCGTACAATAGTTTACAAATTTCAGGTGTCGACAATATGGACCAGAAGTGAGGTCTCTCAAAGTGGAGCACTAGAAAGGTCACTGCAGACGGAGTGACACATCTCTCCCGCCCCCCCCCCCAATGATATGATATACACTGCAGTGACTTTTCCTATGTTGTTGTTTGTTAGCGAATGTAATGGCCCTACAATAGGACCTACAGTACCTACAGCATGCACTATGCTGTATTGTGCATTGTGCACAAGATTCTTTGCTGTCAGAAGTTACATTTGTAGTTGATAGTCACACGCTGTTTCTAAACTTTAAGTTTACATCGAAAACTTAAGTCTCGATGATTAGCTTGTAGTTTAGCACCGTGTAGACGCACTCGAAAGTTAGCAATCTTAAAGTTTAGTCGATGATTAGTACCAGGAGACATCTTAGGATTTACGCTCTCTCCACGAACCACGGGGGGTCCCCACTCGTAGTTTCGCTCCGTGTGGACACAATAATCATCGAGCTTGTGATGACAAGAAACTAGATGACGGAGAGAAGAGAACTACCTGAAAGATAGTATTGTTTGTCGCATAGTGTCATCTTCAAAAGGCAATGTACATGTATTTAACATCTGAATGAATTTGATTCAGTGGGAATAGTTACAACTCTACAAGTTGTATCCACTATATTTTATTTTGTCTTCATTAATGTCTTGAGAAGTGAAAGTGCATGAGTGGATTTTCTACACTGATTGGGAAAACTATACAAAGGAGTGTATACATGTAGGCCTAGGGGTATAGGGAGGGGGATTGGGGAGTGGAGGGGTAGAGGACTGGGTTAAATGAATTTTTTTTTTTTTTTTTTTTTTTTGGGGGGGGGGGTGGTTGTACAAAGGCTATTTTATGCAGAAGGAGAATAATACTTGGTGACGCAAGACCTACCCACCCAAATGGCTCTGTGGCTTTTGCCTCTCACCTCACTGGCACGGTGTCTCTCTCTACTCGCCTGCCTCCTGGGATGAAGCATAGCTCTCACTGTCCGCTCCCATCAATGGGATGGCCCAGCCCTCACAGAGGTCATGTGGGGTCAAATCCAGTGCTGTGATAACTCCCCCTCAACCTAAATATGTGAGATGTCTTCCCAGAGCATCAGTCAGAAAAAAAAAAGAAGAAAAAGATGGGAAAACTAATAGGAAAAGATGTGGAAAGCTAAAGGTGGGGGGGGGGGGGGGAGGGGGAGGGGGTGATTGCAGGATGGATCAGATGGTTTAGAAACTTGGCTACTAGGTGACTTTGTTGTAACTTGATCGTTAGGTAGGTTGCGTATCCCAAACACAGCTGCCCTGTTTGCAGGGCAAGGTTAGCTGCACATTATGATACAGGGTTACGAACTTTAACTGTGTAAAAAGGAGAAGCGACTTTGGTGTTAAGGAGGTACTAGGCGAGCTAGTACCTCCTTGGTGTTACAAGCATTGTAGAAGAAGCTTTTACAAGGTTAGTGGATTTGTATAGATTGTGCAGATCCATGTGGTAGGGTTATTAAACCTGCCATGATGTGAATGTACTCTTCTGCAAACTGCTTAGTTTTCTAACAGAATTGTTTCTTTAGTATAAGGGAGAGAGTGAGTTATTGTAGGTTCTGCAACATTTGTTGTTGATTATGTACAGTATAACCATCACTTGATGAGATGTAGTCAGTGAGTTTAGAAGCATGGATTGTGAAGTGTTGTGACCTTAAAGGGACTGTACAGTACTGGTTGAGGTGGGGATTCATGTTTTGAACATTCCTAAGTGAGATAATGAAAAGGCTCTTATGAAATATGAAAGAGCATGTAATTTTAAGAAAGATTCAACGTTTATTTGATGAAAATTGGTTTTCAAATGGCTGAGATATCCAAAAAAGTGCTAATAATAAAAGGCAACAAGCCACAACTTTATTAGAATCTCTTTGTTTCACCTTGTTTTTGGATATCTCAGCCATTTCAAAACCGATTTTCATCGAATAAACTTTTGATACCCCTTAGAACTGCATGCTCTTTGACATCTCATAGAGTGGTTTCTGAATATCTCACAAAACGTTAAATGCTAAATCCTCACCTCGACCAGAACTGTACACACCCTTTAAGTTGTGTATGTTGTGTCTCACAGTTTTTAGCTAACATATGGTACTGTCCAAGTAAGTATGGCTGCAAAACCTCCCCATGGCACCAAACCACCCCACGGCACAGAGCATACACTTTCTCAGAGAGATTGCATGGGATTCGGCTAGTTTGGTTTAATCTCCTGGTCTTGAAGTATTTTCAGCTGGAGATAATCAACATTTCATCATAGATATTGCATTTCAGTTGCACTTATATGCACTCATTGCAAAGGTGTATTCCTTACAGTTTTTGTGTTTGTTTGTCTGTCTGTCTGTTTGTTTTTGTTTCAGTTTTTGTTGGTTTTATTTCTTCACTTGTATAAAAGAAAAATAAGTATGACAATGTCAAACATATCCACAAGTCATGAAAATATGAACAAGAGTTTTTATTACAAATATATAATCATGAATGTGAATAATGACAATTTTTAAAGTATAGGCCTACAGGTGGAGGAGACCATTATCAGTGTTAAAGCAAATTGCTTGATTTGGACTGAATGGATCACTATCTATGAATAATAATATGAATATCAGAATATGTACAACGGTCTACACATTGATTATGCAGATAGAGAAAATTGTACAAACCTTGTATTACATGTTAAATTTCAAGCAGGCTTATCATGCTTTCGTCGTGTGGGTATTTAAGCATTCATACCAGTCATTTAAGGTTGTCACATACTACCAAAGCGGTACATCATTTTTTTCCCCACCATACAGTGTATGTTCTCGCCGTTCCTGTTCCTGTTTAACAATAACAGGAACATTTGCTGTCTGCAGTGTATTGCCGCAATGGTCTATACTGGTGGTTCACATCTCATCTGAGTCCAATACAGTGACATAAACATTGGCAAACTAATGCATGTTATGTGGTGGGGGAGGGCCGTAAGTATCCAGCTGATAGCAGAACACATTGCATACCTTACATAGCATGCAGGGTGTATAGGTCATGTGGGCAAGCGTGCCTCCAGTAATTATCTCCTGCGCAACTATCCTGTGAGACGGTCTGATTGTAGGTTGGTGTGCTTTGGATTCCATCTGATAGCTATCATTCATCTCATGGAAGTATATGGTTCACATTACGGAGACACTGTTTGCTGTAGTAATGTAGATGAAAATATAAAACTTCTCTTTCTAATTGAGAAATATATCAAAAACTGTCAAAATCTTTAGCCAGTATGACACGCTATTCACACAAGAGAGATCTGCAGTGCACAATATTTTTTATGTACAATCAGGGAGGTGAGACAATGTAGTTTTCATGTGATAATAAATATACACTTGTTTCATAAAGAAACCCAACAGTTGTCTTCTCATTCAACTCTTAGAATTATGCTTGTTAGGGGAAAAATGCACATTTTTTTTTTTTTTCCTAAATGAAAATCTCCTCACATAAATAGGCACATGGAATCATAGCAACCTGCAAAGAGGCTGGTCTCTGCAAAACATGTCTTGCATTAGGGTTTAAAAAGGGAAGAGGAACTTGTGTCTGGTCTTGACAAAGTACACATCCTCCCAAATATTTGTTTTAGGAACAGGTCTCCTACCCTCCATGAGACCTGTTAATCTACGTACAATCCCTGAACTTCATCAAATATCGACCACCCATCCCTTCCGAGACCTCTAAATATTAGTTGACCTTTGTTTTTCAGAGGCCTTGTTTGATATCAAGTACTTTGATATCTCTGGTTCACACACATGGTACTGGCTATTCAACTCATGAAGTAGTCAAACTTAAAAGAACAGGCATTTGCATACTTTAATTTGCATATTGCTACAGTGCATGAGAATAGGTAGTGTTGATTGAGACTGGTTAGGCAGATTATTACAGGCCTCGTACATACAGGGAAAAAAAGAATCAAAGTCACAGTAATATTGAGTGCTAAATACTGCATGGGCAAGTGGACAAGCATTGTTTTAGATATAGTAGTACCACATGAATTTACAATCTGATTTTATGGCACAGAAATACTGTCTCCACACTCTGCAACTTATAGGCCTACAATTTTGCTTGGAAGTACATTATAATCCTTTCATCATGAGGAATAATACAGAATTTGCTTGATCTGGATTGTACATACTGCGAGAGTGACATGAAAGCAAAATTTGGTATAATCCATTTTTTGATGACAAGAAGTACAAGTGTACAAGTACATCACAGTCATACTAGAAAAGCACTCGCAGAGCGCAGACCTTCACCAAGAAACTTAAATTTCCACTCATACACGCATGGTGAAATTCCCCATGATAATTGTCTCAGAGTCAAAGCGCTTGTGAGAAAAATCTCTGCTCACAGTCGACTCCTAGTACATGTATTCTCATGATTGACCTCGGCTTACTGCACCACACTGTGCCTCTAGCGTGCACTCAGTGCATGTATTTGTATGCACACCTCAAATACGCACAACTTGAACTTCATCGTTTGATGGCCCCATTTGCCGACGAAAACCTAAGATTTAAATGTTTTAAAAGTCCTGGATCCAGAAAGTGGTCTGGATCACTACCAAATTTTAATCACCTGTTCCTTGCGTCATTGTCAACTTTTCTTGGAAGTTTAATCCAAATCTGTTTGCAACTGTTTGAACTATTTTGCAAACAGACAGACAGACAGACAGAAACAAACAAACAAACCAACAAACCAATACCAACAAAAACATACTGGCAATCTCCTTGGCTGAGTTAATAACAATTACCGCTGTACACTGGTGTGTCTTGTGCAACCTTGAAGAAAGTCTTGTGATGCTTCATCATGTTGATATACAGGTACTTTCAAGCATATATACATTTTCATAATTTTTTTGATATAATATATATATATATATATATATATATATATATATATATATATATATATATATATATATATATATATATATATATATATATATATTTCTGCTTGTAATGAAACTATCAAACACTGTAATCCCTGTAAAGATGGTTACTTGTGATGCTTGGGTTACCAAGTACCATGGTTGGTATGGTAGGAGCCTGTAGAGTGTGATGCTCTGCATGAGAGCTCAGCCTTTGTTGTCCCTGCACCAGAAAAGAGCATTAGTGTCGGAAATCAAGCATAATGGCTACTTTTGTGTCTTCAGACCCCGGGATCAGTCGTTTCGCACTGGTTTTCTGTGTCAGTGGAAGTGAGTGTGTGCTGGGCTTGACAGATATATCGAGAATTTTATCTGCCAGTATTGTGCTTGTGCATGAAGCAGTCATGTAGTGATGGATCAGGCGAGGGATAAAAGGTAGAAAATAGGATCAAAGTAGGTTACAGAAATACAGATGATATATTGATGTATCACTGACACAGAGTGGCCTTTATGTAACCTCAGAAAGTTTAGGGACGATTGACATCAAGAGTTGGGATAAAGCAGAGTTCAGGGGTTTCCCTAGCGACTATTCAAATTATGTAATATGTTCAATGATTTTTTTTAATACGGAGGGAAAGCTTGATTGTCATTTGGAATCTTTTTGAATCGAACTACTGTAGTTGCTGCTACATTTGTATCTTTAGAAAGTTATGGCCTGCATTTGTATTAGTCACTTAATTAGTGAAAGAATGGAATTTGCCATGATTATATGCTTCATGCATACTGGGCACTAGAGAATTTAAAGAGATAGCATCTCAATACAGGGAAATTAGTGAGGATTCAAAAGCATAAAAACTATTAAAATATATGAAAGAATTGCTTCCACAAAATTATGACAGAGTTTGATACTTGCTAATGTTTTAGAACTCTACTAAAAACCTGTAGTGTGATGTTAAAACTTATAAACTACATTTTGATGCTTTTAGATAGTTGCACAATTTAGTTATTAAAAGAAAATTGAAATACCTTTCATTGCTCAATTATCATGGCTTATCTTACAAATTGTACCAAGGCAAATTTTTACCCTTCTTTAAAGGATGCAGACAGTACATGTATTTGGTGGATAAATGTATGCAATAGTCCTTCAGAGTGAAGGTTTGTTTGGTGTTGGGGGGGGGGGGGAGGGGAGTATTTGTCAACTGCTAACCACCTTTGTCCAGGTAGTACTTAACCGGGGATGTAACTTTTGTCCTCTTCTTTGATGGGAAACCTGTTTCCCTTGAGTAGACCCATGAATGACCCCCGGAGAAAAGCTGCCTTCCCCCATCTCCGTGAAGGGGTATTACATGTACATGCATAACCATCTGAGGTGCGACCGTGCGAGTGTTGTTTGTAGGGACTAAAGGCCCCTTTACCTGCTTACATCTGATCTCCTGTCTGCCTAGAAAATGCTGTTATGCATGATGTCCCCAACAAAAGCCACAACAAGGGTGCATGCTATTGTCCCATGGCTGACTCATTACTTTGATTGAAAGGTGGGCACTTTGTATAGCATCCTTCCTGCAGATGGATCAAGGAAAGAAGCTTTAAAGTTTTATGTAAAGTGTGGGGTTCTGTGTATTACTGGGCAGTAGATGTAACCAGGCAGTCAGATATTCCCAGTTGCACAAGAGAACCAGGGAAATGATCTTCACTGTCTACTGTATGCATACTATATAAATACATTGTAGTGGTTTGTGAATCACGTAGGATGACTTTTGCAAGCATTGAAGTTACATTTTGCAAGCAGCACAGCTACAGTACATGTATACCAGTACGTGTATTTGCTTAATATACATTTGACTTGTAGTCACATTCAATAGGGTCATTTTTATGATTTCTTTGACTTGATTACATGTGGTACATAGGCCTATATGCAACCAAGAGAAATATGGGCTACCCATGACACAGTATTTTTAATATATTCACTTTACCCACGTTTGCCCCCGTAGATATTGTGGATACCTTGAATCGCTTTAGACAAGGTTTTCCTTTTCCTGTTTTCCAGAATGATTTTAACATACTTATTTTGAAGGCAAAGTAAATAACAAGTAAGCATCTAAATGTAATTTTATGGTGGATATCGATTTATGGGAAGGAAATGCAACATCCCACCCATACCAACACACACACACTCACACACACACACACACACACAAAACAAAACAAAAAACATGACTTTCAAAGGCTTTTCCATGTCTGCCTCAAACATTGTGAAGTTTTCATCACTTGTCATCAATATGGAAAAAAAAAAGTGTAGTAAGACCCTTGAAAAGAGCTCCTATGGGCTCTCTGTGAAAAAAGATGCCATGTACCACACCAACCGTACAACCTCTTGGATATTCATTCATATTGAAACAGTAATAGCGTTGTTTGCGTGGTCAGGAAGTTTGAAAATGTTAATTGGGGCCCAGTAAGTGACCCCATGCTGAAGGGGCCTGAGGTGCAAGTAATGAGGGTAATTGAGAGGTGAATATTGCCCAGTAGCCCTCCCTGCCCATCACCCCTCCCTAGCTTCAGAGTGGAAGACGTTCCCTGTGGGATATTGTTGAATTAGTGTGCTGAAATGAAATGCAGTGAATCAGCTAGAGTGTAACACATGCCGTTTTATATGTATTACTTCATTCTTCGTGAGAAGTCACAATCTTGTTTGGGAAATCAGTGTATGACAAACAGCTGGAAGGCTTGGTAATGATTTGCTATGTAGTCCTTGTGTATGTTGTTTTGTTTGTCAATGTCTGCATTATATTAGGTGAAATTTGAAACTGGTCTGTAGTCATTTCGGGATGTAGCTATTAACATAAATCCTATTGTTTATTGTAGCTGTTGAAATTAGATGATCTCATTTACCCATCAGAGTTGTCCTTAGCTCTCCAGGAATTCATTTGCCCCTTAAAAGTATTGTGAGCACTCATTAGCTGTGGATTTTCATTTCAAGTTTCCATTCATTATACAGGCAGAGACCCATCATCTTTTTAATGATTATCTGAGAATTACATAGTTGTAAGATGACAATTTTTCTTTTTTTTTTGCCTGTGATTCTCTAATAAATGCCTTACGTATTTTTCATGTTTACTTGTTTGATCAGAGAACTACTGATATCTAACATGAAGTCGTTCTCTTTTTGTGTATTAACCATATTAAAGTTGGTGATGCTTTTGGCTTGTTTTATTTCAGCTGTAGGGAGCTACAGCCAGGTGATCCCAGCCAGTGCCTGTGAGGGGGACAGCTGTTATGCTGGTGACCTTCTGATTGGCCGCGAAGATAAACTGTATGCATCGTCTACATGTGGACTTGACGGTTACGAACCCTTCTACATCGTCAGCCACCTCGAGAACCGGAACCGCGAGATCTTCTACTGCGACTCGCGGGTACCCTGGCAGGCAGGCGTCAATGAGCGCAACCACGAAATCGAGCATGTGGTCACCTCGATGGAGAACTCCAACAAGAAGGAGAGGTGGTGGCAATCGCAGAATGGCCTGGAGCAGGTTTACATCCAGTTTGACCTGGAAGCCATCTTCCACTTCACCCATCTCATCATGACCTTCAAGTCATTCAGGCCGAAGGCCATGGTCATCGAGCGGTCATCCGACTTTGGCCGCACGTGGAAGCCGTACAGGTACTTTGCCTACGATTGCGAGGGCAGCTTTCCGGACATCTCCCGAGATCCAATCCGCAACATCAGCCAGGTGATCTGTGAAGACCGCTACTCGGCTGTTGAACCCTCCACTGGGGGAGAGGTAGGCTATTCTGGAGACAGCCTCGTCTGGGAGGCAATTGATTTTCTTTTGTGAAGAGGCAGCAGCTTTATTGCACCAGTGATTGTACCTATACATAGGCTGTGTAGCTTGACTGAATACCTACATTGTATGTTACAAGAAATGTATTCAAGTTAGGAAGGAAGGGAATCAGATCAATAGAAAGAAGTAGCTTGAAAGAGCACTTTACGTTTTAGCCTAGGGCAATGCAATTGGGAATAAGGGCACTTTCTGCTGGTGGAATACATCAAGTGATACATGCGACCATGCTCCACATAAACCCGCAAAAAGTTGCTGAGATTTTGAAGTTTTTGATGAATTCTGAAAGAGGAAATTCCTAGCTTTATGATGATATGTAACTTAAACTTGAATGTTCCTAACTCACTGAAATAAATGATGGATATCATGAATATAGAATGCTACTTCACAGAAAGGGAGCTTGAAGTTGAGGGTCCATTCAAGTGCACCCAGTCAGCCTGTACTGTGTGTGGAACTAACAGGGGATTTAGATCTCCATGACAACCATTGTGAAAGGATTATCAGATTAATCTTCACCTTGGTACACTTATTACCAACATTCTTTTCATGACTATGCCAAAGTATTTAAGTATCTAGTGACTTTTCTCTATAGTTTCTGTCGGTCTTCATGCTCATTTTTACATGTCCCAGTGGTGGAATATGATGAACACAAACTTGTCAAAAATGGGTCTTCTGAAACTTTTAATTCTATGCCTCGTTACAGTGATTTAAGAAAGCATGTGAAAGGCATACTTAATCATCTGATTTTATTCAAAATTTAATGGCCTACTGGAATATGACCCTGTGCATGTTTATCTCACTGTGAGTTGTTGTGAAGCAGGATTACATAGATCTGTTTACTGTGCTACAAAAATAGCAGGGGAGGATTTGACATTTTTTTTTTTTTTTTTTTGGGGGGGGGGGGGTGAAGGGATGGAATGGGAGAGGGGGTATATTGCTGCCATGACTTCATATGGCATGTATCTCTGTCCTCACAGCCCTCATAACCTTTCTGTAACTTGTTTATTTCATGTTGACTTTTCAATAGTCCTCATCATGACTTACCCTTCGAGAGGTGCGCTGCATTATGCATTTCTTCAGGTCTTGTTATTCTCGTACCAGTCATGACTCCTCTGTAAGGCTTTTTGATTGCCAGTATGAAAACAATTTGTTGTTTTCCACAGCAGTTTCTTGACTTGGCATCATTCTGTATTAATCTCTGGTCACCACCCCCAGGTCATCCTCAGTGTGCTCCCACCAAACATCGACATTCAGAACCCCTACAGCCCGGAGGTCCAGGACCTCATCAAGGTCACCAACCTGCGCATCAACTTCACCGAGCTCCACTTCCTTGGCGACCACCTGTTCGACGACGGGGAGGAGGTCTTCAACAAGTACTACTACGCCCTCTATGAGATGGTGGTTAGGGGAAGCTGCCATTGCTTCAACCACGCCTCTCGCTGCCTGCCTGCTGATGGGATGGAGACCAAGGAACAGATGGTAAGATTCTTTGATTGCAAGTAAGATTCTTGGTTGCACTCCTCAGTTGAACTCCTTTCCTGTCCTCTTGCATGGAATAACTCTTAACCGCCTTCAAGTATATGAATAAACCAGTTTACTATATATATGTATATATATAGATGTGTTCAGATTTATGGACATTTCTCTTTCCATGAGGATGAAGTATTGAACTGTCAGTTTACCTGTATTGTCTTATTGAATACATTTTGTTACGTCTAATCTAATTTTCTGTTAGTAGTTATTATTTTGGGGACATCTTCTTTACAGGGCAGCTTCTAGTAGTCAGGGGCAGAGGTTTTTTGTGATAAAGGTCATCATAAAGTTTTAAAAAGTACCCAACAGATTCATATTCTTACGATGCAGATTGCTATGCCATCTAGATAGTGCTATTTTAACTCTTCTGTTGCTGCTATGCCACTGTTGTTTCTGTGTACTATGGAAGAAGACGTTCTTGTTCTTGGAGTGAAACTCTGCCAGATGTATTTCAGTCATTTCCCAAGACTGCTCTGAGCTTAAATCTTTAAAGTAAAAATTTGCAGTTGAAATGAGGTTAAAGCAAGTAGTTGCCCCCTGTTGTTTTTATGTGTTTTTTTTTCTTCTAAAGAGCTCAGCATTGCAGGAACCAAATCGGTCTATTCTTGCTGGGTGTTGGTCAGGGAATAGCAAGCAGCGGGCCATAAGGCCTCTACCCAGAGGGAAATACCCACTGAGAAACACATGGGAGAAACAGAAAGTAGCAGATGGGGAGAAAAGAGGTCAAAATAGCGGCCATATGTTAACAGTTTCACATTATTAAAATTATGTGAATTATATCAGTTTTGTGTGTGCGTGCATGTGTGTGTGTGTGTGTGTGTGTGTGTTTGTGTGTGTATGCCTGTTTGTGTGTGTGTGTATGCTGGCACTGTAGTGACGCCCATTCTAAGGAAGTGTTTATCATTCAGAAACATTGTTCAAATCCTCAGTTGATGATGCAGTTACACATATAATGCTTTGCAAAATAACCCGAAGGAAAAGTTGGAAAAAGTTGAATTTTCTTTGTCTATGGTGGGCCCCTGTAGCAGGTCATGTCACTCTACAGTTATGCAGCATTTTGTATATTTCTTGCTAACGATTGAAGGAACAACCTCAATAAGAATGTTTTATTGGGAATTACTCAAAGTCACACTTTGATACTTCAAAAATATCAGTGCTGCAAGCAGTGTGTGTACATCTAGTTGCAACAATTTTATTGAAGGGAATTTAAAAGCAGACTTATGAAGCCATGAAAAGTGTAAAGTGCAAAGCCATGAGAATGGTGCAAAGGAAGAAGGGTACAGTTATTGAAACACCAATTTAAGGTGGGACTACACACATTCACTTGACCATCTGTTTGGGTAACAGACCTCACAAGATAATGTGCAACACTACAGGACGCACCCATGATATATCCAGAGGTTGATTGAATTGATTGTGAAGTTCTGTTAAGGGTTAAAAGGGCTAAGTACCATGCAACTAAATTGCTCTCTTTGCTTGCTGAATCAGATGATTTTAATGGTCTAAAACTTTAGAATCATCAGATGCAAGCTGTAATAAACGATCTTGTTGTTTTTGTTTTAATAACACTCAAAAGACTTTAATAGAGAGCCAATTACACTCACAAGTTGAGCCATGTATCGTAATGATGAAAGTTGTCACTTTGCTTCCTCTTGTACTATTCATTTTTAAGCTTATGGGACTGAAGATTTGAGCTCATTAAGAGGATCACCTAAGATCCCAAGTACCGGCAGATCCTTCTAGTGGGGATGGTGTAATTGCTTGGCGTAAATTACACATGGAGAAGGAATTCTGACCCTCCTACCATGTACACTGTATCTTCTTGGCTGTACCGATTTGATTGAGTGCATTTTCATTGCCCAATCAATCAAGAGCCCATCTCCCCTTACAAGGCACACAGTACACCGGAGAAGGTGCAGAGCCCGCAGTTATGCGTTTAGAATGGGCGATGGGGCACAGGGCCTAAATACAGTATCACGTTTGGGATGGGGAGGTACATGGGGTTATCTGAGAGGTGCAATGACAGAACTAGCATGCAGTATGCATACAGGAATGAGATTTGATTAGTACACACAGTGTAGCATCAACACCTTATCTTTGCAAAAGCCTAAGAGACAGTTGAGTCCATGAGTGTTTCTTAAATCATCAATGCAGTGACTATACAGATGCCTGAAGGTTTTTCTCTGCTTTGCTGATAAGAGTTACTGATGCTTAGGTTTTTAAGTGTATTTTAGTGTCTGTTATTTTTTACTTAAAGGGAACCCAAACCCAAAGAGCAATGTGGATTGAGTGAAAGGAGCAACATTAGTAGAATACATCAGTGAAAGTTTGAGGAAAATCGGACGATCGATGCAAAAGTTATGAATTTCTTAAGTTTTGGTGTTGGAACCGCTTGATGAGGAGACTACTAGAGGTTATGTCGTATGAGCGGACAACAATTTTAAGAAAATATTTAATTACGAAAATTCCACAAAAATTCACATTTCTAGCATAATGAAGAGCACTTGACTAACCACTTTCAGAAAGCAGGGGGAATAGTATTGTTACCCTTAACATACAGGCTGTACAATGTATGTCAGTTTCAAGTTGATAGAATGTATAATTTTCATGAAAAATAAATTTTTGTGGAATTCCCTACATATTTTCTTTACATCCACATTTCTCTTTGGGTTTGGGTTACCTTTAAAGTCTTTGCTGAAGAGATCATGATATTGCAGTGAGCAGTTTAGAATATTTCAACGATCAATACACTTGTATGTCTCTGACTCCAGAGACCCCACAAAGTATCTTTAAGTGAATCCCACACCATGTTCAAGTTGAACTTTGTATCATGGGATAAAGTGATAGAGAGTAGAAGAGGTTTCCAAGTATCTGACCTTATGTCAAAATCAATTAGTTCTAAAATTTCACATTTTCATGAAATGGTGGTGGTGATTGCAACCACTGTACATGCTGGACGTAAGATGAGATGAAGATGTAACAGACTCTTTTTTTTTTTTTTTTTTTTGCACAAGAGATAATTCTATTTCTTTGCAGCGGATGTTTGTTGTATCTGAATAAGCAAGCAATAATGTCTTATGGGATAGTGTTGTAGTTTTGAGTTTATCAACCAAAAACTCATTTTCAGATGTTTTTGTGCAAAACCCAATGAAAGTTTGAAGTCAATTACATTATCACATTTAAACTAATTTGTTTTATAGTATCAGTATCATTATTGGATAAGATAATGTCAAACTTGTGTCCTGTTCTGATAAAACTGTTGCCATTCTGCTTAAATGATTTCACTTTATTCAGGGATGCCAGTTTTCAGGCAAGAGCCCGAATTCGGGCCCTGGCAGTTTCAAAGTTAAGGCCTTTTCATGTACGAAGAGGCTTCATGTTGATGAATTTCAGACCCTGTTTTTTCATTCAAACTGCCGTCCCTGTTTATTCATTCAAATTGAAGTGAACTTTGTGTGGAATCATACTATTAACAATGTACTTAACCCAGTCAATTTTTTCCAGGTCAAATTAGTGTAACATGTATGAAATTATATTTTTTTACAGGTCTGAAATATGCAAAAAAAAAAGGATCATAATACATTTACAGAGCTGACAATAACTATAAATATTGACAGTGTTACCTTTTTGTATTTTAAGTCGAGGAAATGTTTACCATCTGTTGATGGTTTTCAGACAATAACAAAAAATGAATGTCAAGAAATGTTTTATGCAGACATCCAGGTTTTTGTGGCTCTGTGCCAATGTAGAGTTACTGGGTAGGATTCTCAGTGGATTTAGGGCATAGCGTGACATTATTGTGGAAATAGCTGAGGGATGTTTTGGTGCATCATGCCTTGGAGAGAAACACCTGTCCTGAACTGTTCATACCCACCACAGCTTGCAGTCAGCCAGGGGTATTCTCATTGTCATCGCCCTTGTACCAACCAATAGTTGCAATGGAGCCCGATGATTTCGTGCAGATTTGATTTAGTGCCTGATATGACATGACCCGATCGGGGAGTAGTGATGTATTGTTTCGTGCCCGCAGAGACCTAATGTATGTCTTCCTCTGAGGCTGACTGTATGATGTGAATCATAATGCAGAGATTAAACAGGACTTTCCCCTCAGGTATAACCGGGGTAACCAGAGACCCTAATCTCAACCTGTCCCCTCTTTACTAGGTTCTTACCACCAACAGCTTTTCAAGGTCAAAGGTGTCAAGGGCTGTGTATCACTATAGATGCTTGTACATTAAACCCTCTGTCAAACTGTGACTCAAAATTTGTAATTATCACAAATCTTTAGGAAGTCTTAGTCTAGTGTATGTCCTCTGGGTATTTGATTTGATTTGAATTGATTTGATTTATTTCCACATTCAGTCAAACGCAAACTGAATACAAATTTCAGAAGCACAAAGACAAAGAATAACAAGTGTGTTCTCAGTGAAATAAAAGGATAACATTACACAAATAGATACACATAAGTAATTGCAGCTTAATTTTGTTTTTCTTCTAAATTTGTGTGTGTTTTATGTTTCACCATTTCAAAAGTGTTTAAGGGATTGAAATGACATTAGTTTGACTTGCAATCACTGTGATGGCTCTGACGTGCTCCATCTGATGCAATTCTTTCCTCATCATCTGCAACTATTTCAGGTAAATGGCCAGTGTGAGTGTATCCACAACACTGAGGGGAAGAACTGTGAGAGGTGCAAGCCCTTCTACAACGACCAGCCCTGGAGACCGGCTAGAGTCTTGGGTGAAAATAATGAGTGTAAACGTAAGTATCTCCAACTGTGCATGTGGTGTTTATGTAGAGTCCCTCTTTCTTTTCAGCCTATGGATGATTTAGGGCAAATGTATTATGTATACTTATTCTGCTCTTTGGTGTTGGTCTTTTCTTTTTATGGAAAGAGGGATATACTGTAAATACTAGCTAAGTGGGGTAAGGTTCAGCAAAATCAGAGACAAAATATTAACCCATTGAGGACGAGTCCCGAGTATACTCGGGCAAGCGTCTATGGGAAATGCGTGTTGTAGCGAAATCAAACTGTCCTCAATGTGTTAAAGGAAGTTGTGAAATGTTAAAATGTCATCAAAGTTTTCAGGAATAAAGATATATTGTTGTCACCTCATATGCAAATCAGATGAAGTGATGTTGCCAGTGGCTCATAACCATCTCACTGGTATGTACAAAAAAGAAAAAGAAGAAGAAGAAGTGTTCTTGGTTACTGGTTTGGCAATGACAAAGACATTCAAAAGTAAGTCATGACATTGTAGTTCTCCAGTAATTTGAAGTGATGAAAGTAATTCCTTTTTGATTTCATGTAAAAAAAAAGATGTATGGAAGATTTGTGTATAGGTCAATGACTTGTGTGGTGATGACATCATTATCTCATCTAATTTGCATATGACATCATCATCTCATCTAATTTGCATATGACATCATTGTTTCATAGAAAATTGTGACTTCATAACTTTGGTTACACAAAGTTTAAATGAAATATCTTCTGTTTTGTTATTTAGGTGTTGGAGCTCAATCAATAAACATCAACTAAACACACAGTGATATTTGATTTAAAAAGCTGAGCTACATGTACTTAGTGAGATGGAAACTTGACCTGCTCCTAAAAAAGGAGAAAATAATGATTAAAAAAAAATGGCTGACTTGACAAATATTAGTCTGAGTGTATATTTGCATTCCTATTTGATTGACCTGGACTAACACAAGCATGCAGAATTTGTGACTTACATGTATGTTTACCAGGTAATAAAACTCAACTTTTAAGAGCTTCAGAATTTTTGACAATAGACTTTTGATATTCGTATGAAGCGGTAGTAAAAAAAAAAAGACAGCAGTTATCAGTATAAAAACAACGGTTATCAGTACATTGTATATTAATGCATATAGGTCACGTTTGTGATACAGATGATATGATATAGAAATGACTTTGATAACATTGGTAGTATCCTTGGCATTTTTTTTTTTTTCATATTAAATGCACATCATGTCAGGATGTTGTGCTTCCTGAGGGTGTAGGTTCACTTTTGTCAATTTATTTTGCAAATTGCAGCAGTGCAGCTTTTGATGGCTAATTCTGCACTCAGTAGAGACATCAAGGCTGGCATCCAATGTTGGTATTTTCCCACTGGGAGCCAGCTATACCAGACTTATTGTACCACATTACTCCAGTCAATGACATGTAGAACTCTTTTAGTGCTACATCCTATTTTAAAGTTAGACTTGCCTGATGAGAGTCTCCGATAACTTTTTCTAGTAAAGACTGCATCTATCTGATGCTGGATGGGATGAACTGTGTCTAATTTTGCTATGACTTGATGGCTTGATTTTAGAAGACATGAATGTGTCATAACTTGACAGATGTAGAATTATAACATTTTAGCCTGGTGAAATGGGAAAACATGTAGCGCAGGCATGTCTACTATACAGCAACCATCAGAACACTTTGCAATGTGATTGCCAGTTCACAAAAGCTTTGCTATTGCATGGATGAGGAGCTGTGCAATTTGTATGAAACTATTCAGACAAGGATGGGGGAAGTACTATAATAGGTGTAGATAAAAATGGCACACTTTTGATCTCTAATACTCAAAAAGAATACATCAGGTAATACTGAAGATGATATGGTTCACAGCTGAATAATGCACTTTTTTTCAGATGGTTTAGAGATGATATAAATCAGTTTTCAAATTCGTGTTTGTTTTTGAAGTTAGGTTTTAGATTTTGCTCAATTTTCAACTGGCTGTACTTACAAAATATTTGTATGCATGTAAACGATTGAGTGAAATAGACAGAAAGCCTTGTCTGTCCTACAACCTGTACATTTTACCTTCCTCTTTTTTTTTTTTCTCCTTCATACAGTATGTGTCATCTCCCTGTTAGTTAAGCCATCGCTATGGAAACTAAATGTGCCATGCGTTAGTGTGATTGGGGATTGCAATATCTGGTAGGCAAAGGGTTAAGTTCAGTTCAGTGTAAATTGTGATCCTTGTGAATGTGTTGGAAGATGTGTTGCTTGTCCTCTCCAACAATCCCCAACTCTTTCTATTCCTGTGTATGATCACATATATATTTTTCAAATACAGTCACAGTATGTTCAGGTTGCAGCTCCGAAAGAGGTATGAGTACATTTGCAGTAAGGCCGGCTGCTGAATTCATGTGTTATTTTAGTATTAAGTATGTTGTTGTTGTTTGTGTAATTCAGGGAATAATTTTCCCTCTTGAAATTGAATAGCAATTTTTGTCGATGGACATACATTTTCAACAAAATGGTATACAAGTCTATGTAATGAAACTGCTATGCAAATTACATTTTGTATAGCAGTCATACCAAAATGCATAGCACATTACTATGCGATACCAGGAAAATCATTCCCTGTAATCACAAAAACATATGGGACTCAATGCCTGTCTTTGATGTCACTTGCCTCAATCACTGTGCAGAGTGTAATTGTAACGACCACGCCTCGCGGTGCCACTTTGACGCGGCAGTGTATGAGCTGACGAATGGGGCCAGTGGTGGGGTGTGTGATGACTGTACGCATAACACCATGGGCCGCAACTGTGAGCAGTGCAAGCCGTTCTTTTACATGCACCCCGACCGCGACATCAGGGACCCCAACATCTGTGTCCGTAAGTCATTGAGTGGTTTTCCACTTGAGTTTTCTCATCCCCTAACATGCTCCATGTGGGATGAAATACTTGCCAAAGACTTGATGAAGGGTTTTATTGCACTTAAAAAAAAAAAGAGATGATATAAAATCATGTGTCATTACATTATTATTTCTTCTCATTTTGTTTTTGCCTTTTTTCTTTTCTTTTGCAAATGTTTGTTTAAGAATTCTCAGTTTGAGCATTGCTTTCTGCTTCAAGTTCATTACCATTGCACTGTGAATCAAAAGATCAACAACATTAGAGGCATAATTTACCTTTTGCAGATGAAACAAAAACCCAGCTTTAGTGCTTCAAAATAGTTCTTAAATGTGCATTAGGGATAGAAACAACCAATGTACAAATTTAAAGCAGTATAATCAATGTTAAGTATTGTTAAATATACGAAATGTGAACAATAGTTATAACAAAATTGTTTCTAGACTAAACCGTCTACAGTTATGGTTTAATGAGGAACACAGGGATATCTCCACATATTTTAGGTTTTATTGCAAAATTTTTATATGATAGGATGTTTTGTGATACAACTGACATACATATATGCATCAAATGTGATAACTTGAACATTTTTAAAATCACTGTTCCCAAAGGTAAACTGTACCTTTAATTGTTCTTCCTTTTCTCTCTGCTCTGTTGTTCCGTGTAACTTACAAACTGAATGTCAGACAAATCACAGATCTTTTTCTAGTGTTATTTAAAAAGAAAAAAATAAAAGTATTACAGGCCTCTTTCACAGGTAATGCTTGAAATTAAAGCAACTGTTTACCATTAGGAGCAGTGATTTAAAAAATGTTCAAGTGGTCATATCTTGATACATATGTGTAGGTCAGTTGTTTCACAAAACATCCTACCATGAACAAATTTTGCAATAAAGCGTAACATATAAGGAGATATCACTATTATTGTCAATAAACCATAACTGTAGATGGCTTATTCTAAAAACAATTCCAATATACTGTAACTATTGTTCAGTATTTAACGATACTTAACATGAATTATTTTTACATCGGTTGTTTCTTTACCTACAATCTGTACGTCACATTTTAGAACTATTTTGAAGCACTTAAGCTGGGCTTTTGTTTTTCATCTGTAGATGGTAGTGTTTTTGCACAAGAAAAAGGAAAATCTGAACCCAACTGTAAAAGAGAGAAAAGAACTCCCCAAACAATGTCACAATTTTCAGGTGCTTGCATTTTACCTCAAACATGTTTTTGGTGTTTGAACGTCATGATCGTTTTTCACCATTACCTGATCATGAATCAAGAGGGTGCAGTGTATTTAAGGACTCTGGTGAAAGTTGATTAATTCCGTTTGTTTCACATCCCAACCCTTGAAGAGCATATTTGTATTACAGCATTTTATTCGTTGCTTTGCTGCTCTTATTTGCGGTTTGGTTCCACCCAAGCTGCATGTGCAGTTCAGTTGTAATTATGATATGAAGTTGGAAACCATTTTTCTTCCTATGTGTGAATCCGAATGCATGGCATTGCATAAATGAATACTTTAGTCAGTTAGGAGATACGAATTTCAAGCTGATCTGTAACCTAGTTTGTATTTACATTGTCCTGATTTGTTTAATGTGTTTTCATTGGCCAGTGGGATACATTTGTATTTGTTGTTGCAGTCATAATGCAATCATCAATCTGAAAAAAAAAAAATTAATATGATTGATACAATACATTGTACATGTCACCAACATTCAGAGTACCGGTGAATATGTGTTTAATTGTAATGTACACGGAGTTGAATAGTTACTAGACAAGGGACAGACAACTGTGTAAATTAGCTGAAACATGCTTGTCTGCCAAAGAAAATTATCTCTTTTATGGTCAATAGTCCATGGTCCTATCTTGCTTGTGATAGCTAATCAGCTGAAGTCAATATTGTCTGTATTGCAGATGTCACAGGAAGAATTGTTTTCAGTTGTAATTAGATAAAGGCTGATGACATTTAGGTTTAGTTAATGTCAGCACAAGGCCAGAAGGTCATACTGACGGGTGCGATTCAAAGATTTCACCGTCTCATTCACATGAGCCTTGGATGAACTTTTGTTTGGGGACAACTGTTTCTGCTCTGTCTTCCATAAAGTGCCTGCTGAACAGCTTTTGTGGGGGGGGGGGGGGAGATGTAAAACAAACCAAAAGTGATAATTAATCCAGGGAACTAAATGTTCAAGTACAGAGAAGGAGATATCATGTGTGGCATGCATTTAAAAAGCAGTTTGCTATGATAGCAATGTGAGATCAGTTCAGCTTGGTGATAGCAACAAGTGCAATGAAAGTTGCAAGTTTGTCAGCCTTTACTGTGGTAGCTACAATTATCACAATAACAATAACAGCAAATCTTTTCATCAAACAGGAATCAGGTTGACGTAGAAATTTTACATTAAGGCTTAAAGGTCGAATAGATCCCTTTTGCAAATGTCACAAAATGTTGCATGGTTAAAGAATAGTGTCTCCCAATATCTTGTATGAAATCTTACAGTAGTATGCCTCACAGTTCAACAACATAAAATGATAATGTAGCCCCATGTTTCTTGAGAATGCATTGCCCTTTGCGCATAGAGAATAAATCAGAATAACTTAGTGAATAAATTCATCGGAAACTTAAAGTATTGTTTCCCTCTCCATCATAAAGAAATTTCCAGTTTCATAATTGTGCGGAAAGATCTGAATTTCTACATTATATCAGCTTATGAAAGGAGTCTGATTTTCAGGGTTGCAAAAGAGACGCACAAACACTAAAATGGAGGTATTTGAAAATTACGTATTGTAGGACAGTGCTGTGTCAGATGTGATGCATTGATGCATCTGTTGAAGGTATAGTCAATTGCATGTGTTGAAGCAGAGTGTGTGTGTTCATTAATCATATGAGTGGCCTTCACCCAGCTCCCTTTACTCCCTGTCCTCTCTACCCCCATCCCCCTACCCTCATCTCCCAGCATGCAACTGTGACCCCTCGGGTTCGGAGAATGGCGGGGAGTGTGCCAGCCACACGGTGGACGATGTGGTGGCTGGCATGTGTCTGTGCAAGCGCTATGTGACGGGGCAGCGCTGTGACGTTTGCCAGGATGGCTACTGGAACCTGAGGGAGGACAACCCAGAGGGCTGCATAGGTAATATTGCGCTCCTGCCTGCCAGACAAAATTGTGCTTCTTTGCAGAGAACTTTTCTGTACCCCACTTAAAAAAAAGATTAGCTTGTTACATACTGCTGGATGAAATGTTTTTGTACCGGCATGCATTTCAAATGCGTCTGAAGTTTGGAATCCAATTTTCTTTGTTAGATTTGGCAAAAAGGTGATTTGATGATTTGACTGCTTGCTTTTTGAGATGAATGATAATATGCTGTCTCTTCATCCATTTACAAGAGCATTGTCTCTGGATCTATCTATCGATATGTCAATATGTATATAAACACACACATTACACCCTATACATGTACGTGAATGGTTGAATCAGTAATGTGGCACTCTGCCGAGTTAAATGAATGACAATATGTTACATGTACCATGAATGCATCTGAATAATTCTTACTGATATACTTCTCTCCTGAGTTGTCAAACTGCTTTCAGTAAATCCCAGACCTGAAGGAAAGTCAATGTTCAAGCAGTATAACAAGTGAAAGACCCTCACCACTGCAAGCCATTTAGGATCTCATCCACTTTTTTTTTTTAGGAAGAGTTGCGATTTATCTCAGTTTTGAGCTGTCATAAATGAGAACAAATGCATGTAGGAGACCAGACATTATTCCAAAGTTAAACAAGATTCTGCTTTTGAGCTGTCAGTAGTATTTAAAACCTATGTCTAAAGAGGTGATGAGATTACATAACTAAATAACATTCTTTCGACAAGAGGATTGTATCACATGCTTAATCATTGAAAATCAATGAAAACTTGATGACATTATGGGAATATGACTTACCACTACTTGAATATCTTGATAAAGTTCATATGACTTTCATAGTCTGTTTAAAAGTTTGAAAGAGCACTGACGCATTTATTTCCATCAGAGATATCTTTTTTATTCTTTTGGACATAGCAGTGGTAGTCATTCAGTCAAGTTTTGTATCATTTTTCTCTGTTTCCTGTCTTCCCTTGAACCATCCAGAATGTGCTTGCAACTTACTCGGATCAGAGAACAACATGGGATGTGACAAGACGACGGGCAACTGCAGGTGCAAGCGATATGTCACCGGCCAAAACTGCGACCGCTGCTACGTGAGTCAATTGTGCTCTTTGGTCATATTCGTTATTTAGACAGGGATGGGTTCAAAGCACATACACTGTCATGCACCTTCTTAATCAGGCCCTAGTATGCCATCCCATGTACAGTGATTGACACATGCTGGGATATGTCCATACTATTACTCGCATTTCATTTTGTGTCGAGGAATTATGTTGGGACATGGCTATCAGATGTAAGGTCACACATAAGATTTCAGTTTTCAAATATGAGATTTTAGAGGGATTCTGTTGGGACCATGCTATTAGAATAAGGTCAGATATTGAATATGGGTAATAGAACAGGGCTATTGGGTATGCACATTGAGTCAAGGAAAAGGGTTGCAGTGGTGTTTTAGTGGTACAAATGTATCTGCAGGTATTTTGTGATTGGAATCGAACATATTTGATAAAGTGATTGGTGTTTTGAGTTCATTCCTTTTCAGCACTGGTTTTGTAGATGGTATGTAGCGCCTTTTTGAGTAGTTTTGAGTAGTTTTCATATAATCTCTCAAATGACACTCATTTTAAAGTAAAAAAGATTAAAAAACAACCAATAGGATTATATCTTGATGTTCAATATGTCTGGAATAATGAAATGTGATGAGATAGATACAATTTGTAGCCTACAGAGAATAAACATTTCAGGATAGAGTTCATGTGTGTTGCATATGGTGGTGATGGAAGCAGTGGTAGAGGTGCAGTGGAGGAGGGGGAGGGAATGGAGCAGAGGGGTCATGATAGGGGAATATTATCAGTAGAGGTGATGCAGTAGTAGTATTACCCCAGAGCAATAAACTCTGAGGTGTGACTAAATATGGTGCCGCATGTGGTAACCTTGGCCTCAAGTTTGGCTCGTCAAGTTCATAGATGAGGCATAGACTGACTGGACTTCAAGGGGCTTTATTGTCACCAAAATTTGATTCAGTACACTTTTGGTTTGTATGAGATGTACGTTTAAGCATCTTGAATTGGACTCTAAATACATTTCAAAAATTGTCATTATACAAGAGTTATATTTTTCTGATGAATCAGTTACTTGTTGTATTGATGGTTGTGCCTTTCATCATATTGTTAGTAATTCTAAGAGCAGTAATAGTGAAGCAATTAAGTGCGTACACTGTAATTTAATCAGGTGACGAAGTTTATACCTGGTGTGGTTGAGTTGAGCTTGATAACATTGACAACAACTACAGTGCTGAATTCTTACTTAAGTAACTGATCACTGCTGTTTTTGTCTCCAGATACAATGAGCTTAAATATGCATAGATAATCCTTGTGCAAATTAACATCTGAAAGTAAACTGTCTAGACAATTGGCCAGCAGTGCCAGCGCATTTATCTGTTGCTGTCTAGATTAAGAGGGAATGGTCTTGTTTTACAAATCCATCGGCAGCAGTGGCAATGCCCACATCCAGTGCACAGACAAGGTACTTTATCCTACTTATTTGATCCTCAGAGGGGTCTTAAAACTGTCATTCTCATGGCTTTCTTAACAAACAAACAAACAAATAAAAAAAAAGAAGGGAACAAACATAATACCGTTGCCAAAGATGCAATGAAGAATTAATATCAACAAAGGAAATCAAGAATTTGGCACAAGATCTGGGCAAGGAATTGGCAGGTCAATTATGTGAGGAGAGAAGATACCTGTATCTTGCAGCCTTTCACCTATTTTGCTGAAAGTTGTGCAATTTTGTCCTCCATTTTGACCCCTAACAGGAGGGCTACTTCGGTCTCAGCCAGGACGTTTACGGCTGCCAGCAGTGTGACTGCGATCCCGGCGGTTCCTACAACAACTCGTGCAACCAGGTCTCAGGCCAGTGCCCGTGCCGGCGTAACATCGGAGAGCGTCAGTGTAAGCGGGTCAACTCCGGCTACTACTATGTCAACATGGACTACTACACCTATGAGGCAGAGTATGCACAAGCCGTTGGGGAACTATCGGTGAGTGACTCCACCACAGGTGTCTTGCTCTAGCAGGGAAGTGTGCATTTCAGTGCTGTACTGACACTAGAACTGCATCTGTCTTTAGTGTGTATAAAGGTGAAGATTTCTTTCCTTGCCCTGAGGGTAGGCTAAATTGCATAGCAATAGCCATGTATAAGTGTATGCACTTTTACTGCCCATATACCATGTCAGTGTCCTTGCAATTGAGATGAGCTGACTACAAGGAGTTGCACTTACAGTCTTGACAAAGTCTTGACAGTGCAGTTTATTGTTTGCAGAACTTGCTCTTGTGACATCAAGCATGACATTTATATATTTCAGTTCTGCAATGTGGAAGTCAAGTACGTAGATCATTCACCAACTGGTGTATGATGTACGATGTTCTATGTCAAGTGAAGTATGTTCATAAACTTTTTCACAATTTTGCAGTCTTCTTGAAATGATACTGGAAGATCTGAACTAGGCCTGGTAGGACTCGTTAATTCTGTATCTGGTATATTGGAATCTTGAGTAATTCAAGTGAGCCATGAATGATACGCAAGTGACATGGGTTGAGAAATTGCTGTGTAATTTGGGTGCACCCCTTCCTCTCTTGTCGTGCACACACAGCTTGTGGACTACTACCCCAGAATGCGAGATGATGACTACATCGGGTGGACTGGTCCAGGCTTTATGAGGATCCACGAGGGTGGGCAAATACTTTTCACAGTCGGCAATCTACCCATGTCTGGAGACTATGATATCATTCTCAGATATGAGCCACTGGTGAGTTGTCCTTTCTTACGCACTTTGATTGTCATTGTTGTTGTTGTTGTTGTTGTTGTTGTTGTTGTTGTTTACTTCTCTCTGAAGAGGAGATCAGGGATATTTACTCTCTTGTTATGTACCTGCATGTCAAGAAATTTTGGGTTGTAGAAATGTGGATAAATAAAGATCTGTTGGATGGAAGTAATATTACACCTATGTGAAGCATGATCACTTTTGCTATCTGATCAACTTTCCACATTGATTTATAATAAAAATAACTTTTATTATTCTTCCTGTTATGTATATTTTAATTCCGTGATAGACTTCAGATTGTGAACATGACATATTTCCATTTTCCAGTTATTCCTGCTGTATGTTGTGTCCATATTTTTTGTGGAATGTCCCCATTTTTCTGTACATATCATTTGTAAAGTTATTCTTCATGTTTTTCTTCTCTCTTGATGTACCCTGTCCACAATCGATGCCTCATTTTACATTCTTTATTGATTGAGTATGATATATTAAACTTGATGGATTGGTAATAGTTAGGTATTTGCTCTGCTAATGTTCATGGTAGTACATTTTGGATTCACAATTTTAATATCTGTGCATTTGTAAATTGTATCTGACACTTCAAAATTGAAAGAAAACAAACTGTAAAAACTGGTTGAATCCAAGTTCCATTTGTTTGCTTGGACATTGTAGCTCCCGGGAGCATGGGAGGATGTGCGAGTCACCATCAATCGTCCTGGGGAAATTCCGAACTGGAGTATCTGTGGCAACACCATCCCAATGGATGACATACTGGTTACCACAATTCCCTCGGAGAGGAGGTTGGTACCCTTCATGAATATCTTTTCATATCTCTTCATGTTTTCATAAGAAAATTGAATCACATACCAAGATAACATTGCAGGTATCAGAGAAAAACAGTGTGTTTGACAAGATATTCAAGTCATGATCATGTGGTGAGTGTAATACCAAAAACAGTATATCACTGAAAAAATGGGAAATGATTGTGAAGACACATCACAGTTATGTGTATGGCACATTTCTCTCAAGTTCACAAAGATTTCAGCATTTGAAACTTCAACCTCCCCAATTCCTGTGCCCACATACCCACCCTGCGAGGTACTATTCATTCTTTCTGCCAGAAAATAATTGGAAAATCCATAGTTTAAAAGATGGATGTTCAGAAATGATCCTCTTTACAGTATATCTAGTGTCACTGTTAAATACATTGTATCTACAATGTCATGTGTAATTGACAAATATTCGCTGGCTATCAGTTGGTTACTGTTATGAGACAGCAGACCAACTACAGATGTTAGAACTTTTTGTTCTGTCTCCTCTAAAGGATGTTTAGTGCCATCCAGTGGGTGTATGTTGTGGTTAAATGCATCCTCATTTAGCAGTAATTTGTGGAAGGAGGAAGTGAGTAATGCCAGACAGATAAACACAATTCCTGATTGTGTCTGATCCCTTGTGCAATTGTGCAGATGTACATTTTGTTTGTCACATATATACGAGGTTTGAAATGATGTGATATAACTGAATGACACTGTAACAACTTCAAACAAATTGACTGTGATAAGTGTCATGAATGAGTATATACCACACTGTTGTCCTTTCTTTGTATCATGATGTCTAGAATACCGCTCATAATAGTAATTTTATGACAATGCATGAAAGTAGGTATGTCAGAGCCTTTTGAAAAATTCAAGTGTCCTTCTTGACTACCTTGATGTACTTTGAGATGCAGATATATTTTATTTGGTTATATCTATATATCTCAAACTTGATCAGGAGTTGGTTGTGTGTAATCTCTTTAGTGGAAACGACTACAGCAGTGTATTGTTATCAGTATATCAGACACATTCAATTAGATAATGCTTGAAGCATGAAAGTAAAGATTTTCTCATAAACTCATCTACATATTTGTACTCTTTTGTATTTTCATCTTCCTCGAGTTTGTAATGTAACACATGAAAGAAACTGTGCTCTTCGATGGAGTGGGACCAAGAAGAAATTCACGATTAGGGTTGTTATTGAATACCTGCTCAGTTATATTCAATGTGTTCTCAAAATATGAGATTAGAACATCAAATCAAATTTCGAAGTAGCACAATTATTGTTGGCAGGCAGATGTAGGCCTACACGTATTTGAAAAGTCATTGTACATTGTAGATATACCATACAAATTCAGGGAGATCAGTTAAGTTACAGATGTACCATTCGTCGCTGGGGTGACAAGACCTTGTATCTGAAATTTTGATGAAAATGACTTTTTTTGGATTAATGGTCAGATAATCATTTAAGTGATGTCCTGTCGAAATCCTAGCTGTCTTACCCAAAAATAAAGCCACCACGGCATGTCAAAGGAAAGGCTATCCCATTCGCTGTAGTGCTTTTGACTCTTGTGAACATTTGACATTTTGTAGATACGAGGTCTTGTCGCCCCAGCGAGTGTATAAATAGTAACTTGCTATGCAGCAGTGGGTGTAGCTGACTCTTGAAGGTAACACCCCCCCTTCTCTGTCCTCTGACTGATAACGACATATTTTGTTACGTTTCCCAAAATTTCAGACACGTCGTCCTCAGTAGTCCCGTGTGCTTGGAGACTGGTAAGACTTACACAATCCAGGTAGACTTCACCCGGTACAGCTCAGACAATCGGCCGATCAGCCCACAGATTCTCCTAGACTCTGTAAGTACCACTTCCTGTGACACTCACCATGATTCCACCTGTCTGGGCTGGAGGTGACCAAAAACTTGACAGTTTTGTCTATTTATGGATTTATCATTGTCACGTATGCAGTCTGTGTAGAGTCCAGGGGACCCAAGTAATGATACTCCCCCCCACCCTCCCATGCCTACGAATTGCTTTGATAGTGTCCACTATTTGTTTGTTTGTTTTCAAAACAGGCTACTCCACACGTTTGCTTCCCTCTCCGCAACATAAATTCTCTTGCTTTTGTTTGCTATTTTTTTTTTGTAGAGAAAACTTCATATTCAAGAATATCCATGCACTAATGTTTAAAAAAGTCTGTCTTTCATCAGGATAAATTTTTGCTAAAATGTTGTGCTTTTAAATACTCTAGTAGAACATTTTATCATTTGCAATTGTTGCATAATTATACTGATTTGCTTTTGCTCCAGGTTGGATAGGGGTTGGATGCTTGCTTTTTCTCTAGGTTGGATAGGGGTTGGACACTTGATTTGTCATTGTAATGCCATGGATTTTGGCCAAATTTTGTTGTTCTTCCTTCAAGATGAGTTTAAGATTAAGTAGAGACTGTGATAGTAAGATTATTTTTTTTCATTTTTTAATATTATGCCAAACTTTGTTGCAGGCATTTTCAGAGACCCCAACCCCAAGCACCTTCTGATCTGGAGATTCTCCCGCCCGAAACCCCTAGCAAACGGGAGACTCCAAGTTGATGTGTGCGAAGCGCGAAGTTCATAGGGTTCTAGATGCTCTCTGATGCTATCTAAGGCTTATTTTTTCAACGTACGATAGCAATAAGTAAGAAATCCTTTCCACAGGGAGAGACAGAGCCAGGGCGAGAGAAATCAAATCTCAAGCGGAAGAACGGGAGATTTTGCAAAAATGGGTTTTCGGCGGGAGATCTCCCGTCGAAAACGGGAGAGTTGGAGTCTCTGCATTTTTTCAAGCTTATCTACATTGAAATTGATCAATTTCAATGGTTAAAAGTTGAAATAATCTAATCTATATCAATTTAACAAAAAAACACAATTTGCATTGGATTTGCACACGATATCATGAATTTTAGCTGTTTTCAGGTTGACATGCATACACAAAACATTACGTAACTTTAGAACTGTGTACCTGGACGTCGCAAATTTGGTCTCAAAATATGCGGGAGACTTCAATGAAAAAAGTCATGAAACGACGCGGCAAAATCTTTGCGTGTCACGGAATCGAAGCGCGAAATGTCGAGGGGGGGTGTCAAATTGACCCCCCCTCAGTCAGAATGGGGTTAATGTGATATCTTTGAATAAAGATGGAACTAATCTGTCTCTACTCTGTCTCGTCTAGCTGGTTGTGATGCCGAGGGCAACCACATACCCCATCTTCCAAGGGGAAGACCCCATTGAGCAGTACAGGCTGGAGCAGTGGAACTACTACCGGTGTGGAGAGGCCCACATGTCTGCTGTACACTCGCCCCTCTCTGAGGTCTGCATGGGACTCATGTTCAGCATGTCAGCTATGGCATTTGACGGAGCCCTGGGTGAGATTTTAGCCCTGTTTTCTGGAGTCTGCTTGTCAGCTTGCGATTAGAGATGCAAACTCCTCGAGTGTTCGTTCTGAAGTTTATTTTATGTAGCTTCTGTTGCAGTCAGTGGGTGTCTGATTTGTACGTTATACTGTAATCACTCTGTTTGGAAGTCATGACTGTATTTTCTCTATGTTGCGCTTACTTTAGAAGTAGGAATCTTTTTATTTACTATGCCCTTTCTGTGTTTGATTATGTGTGAGGGATTGGTCTGTAGTACACTTACCTTATACTCATGAGAGACTAGTACTCAAGAAGAAATTTCCAGAAGACTTCTTCAAAAGTGTAGCATTTTAAATATCAAAGTTGCATGATTTACACCAAGTTTCCCCATAGAAATACTGTGCTTTAGACAAATATACCTGCAAGCTGATTATTTATGTAGGTGCTTTTCAGTGTGTTCTTCGTCATCTTGACCTCTATGTTATATCAAAACTTTAAGATGTCTAGTTCAACAGCCATACCTTTCATTCAGAAGCTGAGATTCCTCTGCAATGAAGATACCAAGTGCTGTGTATTTAACCTCTGCCAACCGCTAATCCCACTCATTTACTCTTCTCCAATGGCAGAATGTGGATGCGATTTCATGGGCTCACGCAGTGCCATCTGTGACGAGGCTGGTGGACAGTGCCCGTGCAAGTCCAACGTGATTGGACGCACCTGCAACCAGTGTGCGCCAGGAACCTATGGCTTTGGCCAAGAGGGTTGCACTCGTAAGTCAAGAGTAAAGGCAGTAGCCTTTCTGTTAGTTTGACACAATCTATTAAATGAAGCCATTGTGGCAATTTAAACATCCAGAAATTTCTTTTCATGCCCCAGTTTGTCCCTGCAGCCCTTTGGAAGAGAAATGTCCTTTTATCTTCCTGCTTTTCGTTTTTTATTTTCACACTGCCAGTGAAAAAAGATATATCTTGTCACATACAAGTGTTTCAATTCGTTTGTTTGTTTGTTTTTTAAAGAGAGCAGCAAGGCTTGCCTACCTCCTTTTTAGAATTTAGATTACAGTCACTCATTTGCTGTCAATAACTTTTCATTAAAGCAACAGAAAGATTTGACAAGTTTACACTTCTTCCTTTTGAAGTAAGACTCACGATTATTCCATGTTATTGTACTTCCTTTTAAGTGCATTGGTGATGTAGATGACTTTGAGTTTGAGATAATCTATGCAGACAGCCTAAACCCCTAAACAATAGACACATCGGAGATATGAGGGCACCTCCCCTGTCAGAGATTCCTGAGGACAAGAAGTTTTGAGTTCTGGGTATTTTGACACATGATTGCAGTTGCAAAGGTTTTTTTTTTTGTGATAAAATAAAAGTGATATCCATTCTTCCTAGATATTAGCATTTTGTAGTGTAAAATGAAGTGTCATGCTAATAACCATTTGTGCCTTCTCTGTCACAACATGAACTTTGAACTCTTAGTGATAAGTGAAACAGATGGAATGGAAGGGTAAGAAGTGGCTGTTGATGTTGACTCACTATGTCTCAATCCACCGCAGCTTGCAACTGCGACACCACGGGTTCACTGAACGAGTTCTGCAACCAAGTATCCGGTCAGTGCCAGTGCCGGCCCAATACTTACGGTCAGCAGTGCAACGAGTGTCAGCCAGGCTTCTGGAACTTCCCCAACTGCCAGCGCTGCCGTTGTAACGGTCACGCTGACATCTGCGACCCCCGGACTGGAGAGTGCATTGGTTGTCGTAGCAACACTGCTGGTTTCTACTGTGAAAGGTAAAGGAACTGAAATGTAGCGTTTTTCCATAGTCAAATTTTTTGATTCATGATTATGCACATGCATAATAACCATTAAAATTACTTTATGAATTAGTGTTTTTACTGCAAAATTTGTGATTCAATCATTTCTATAAAAATTTCAGATGTTTTTTTATCATGTATTGTAGAATTTCAATCAAATTTTAAACCCCCCATTATATACAGGAACAAATGACATTCCTAATCTCTCATATATTAGATGACTGCTGTGATTTCTCTTTTTTTAAATGAGGACCTACAAAAAAAATGATGATATCATACTCCCTGTAGGATAGATATGTGTTGTCACATCATATCTTCTCAATGGAGGCCAATAATCTGATGTCCATCTCCTTCCCTGTCCTTTTTCATAGCTGTCAGCGAGGTTACTATGGCGATCCTACTCTCGGCTCCTCCCTGCCCTGCCAGCGCTGCCTGTGTCCGGGTGGGGCTGGTAGCGGCAACCAGTTCGCCGAGACTTGCCAGCTGGATCAGGGCACGCAGACTGTACAGTGTGACTGCTTCAATGGCTACACAGGTGTGCAACCCTCCTCTCTTGTAGCATTTCTTGGATGGAGAAAGGGGGAGGGGGAGGGGGAAGAAGGGAGGTGGGCTGGGAAATTAAGTGAACACTGATATTGCTTTGTCTGGTTTTGGCGATAAATTCTTCTACCTACTCACTGCAACAGCAAGTAATCATTTCATCATATTGGATTTTTGTAATCATATTTTATAGTCCAGGCGCAGCGACCCAGAAAAAATGACTTCGTTCAACCCACCCCGCAGAAAAGGTTTGACTGCATGGGGTGGTCGGTTGGACCCTCTGGAACACCCCTAGGTAGTATGTGATATCAAATTGTGGTATCAATGAAATTTTACAGGCCATTTTAGTTGCGACTTGACCATATTCTTCGAGGAAGCGTCTGCGCACACTAAGACTACTACACGTACTACTAGCACTGCAGCAGGCGCCAATGCCAGTGGTTCGTGTTATAGTCTTAGCGTACAAAGACTTTTTCGGCGACAAACATCGGTTTTTACCTGCAAACTAACTTTTCACCCTAAGCTGGGGTCGGTGTAGTGTAGTTTCCAGACGTTTTTATTTCGTCTTTATTTCTCCGAGTTAAAGCAAGCCAAGTGAGAGTGCATACCCAGCGATTGTGACGCCCGAACCGTTTTTTGTGGCAATCATTGAGCATGCACCCTCACTCGGCTTAGCGGAATACAGCGGGCTTCTGCACAACACACAAGCTGTAACTCAGAGAAATAAAGGCGAAATAAAACAGCTACAAATTAAGACTAGGGTTGGTAACGCTTGTCGCTATTGGGGCACTGAAAATGACAAAATTATCACAGTTTTTGCATTTATTTCACGAAGGATTCATCGAAACGCCTTAAAACTATATATGTGCATGTTGCTAGAGATGTCAGCAATACAATGGGATATATTGTAAGGTATAATGTTGTGCATGGTTACCATGGTAACCGGATGCCAACAGGTGATTGGTAACTCCCAAAAATATCTGGAATTTAGACAGGTTTGTTTCTTTTGCCTTTCGTGCACATCACTCATTGTAGATGAGCTCTACACTGTAAAATTAGTCTGGATAAAAAGGGAAAAGACGCCTAAGATTTTTCCCTCATTCTCTCCTCAGCATTAATTCATTACTGCACTTTTTGAATAAAATTTACATATGATATTTCTGTAGCACCCGCGCCGAGGGGCGGCCGGGTGGGCTGTGATACTCAATCAACTTGACAAAAGAAGAAGGGAGGAGACACGTCTTAGTGGGTTGTATGGGCACAAGCAGCAATCAAAATGTGATCGTTTATTCATAATGATTCACTGTTATCCATTTGATAACTCTTTCTCACACTCTGTTATAATTATCACATGGATCGAGCATCAGCTCGTAGTAACATGATACCAACTCTTATAATAATTATTCTTTTTCACTGTTATATATACTACCCTGTGTATGTGTGGTCTTCTATAATAAAACTAATCAATCAAAACACACATACTTAACATAACTGATAACTAATTAATTAATAAAATGAATTAACATTACGGTTCTTCTGCAATAACACTTTGATCTATTCTAATCCAAATAAATGTAAAACATATCAATGCAATAATCTTTTAACCTGTCACTCCCAATAATAATCTAACAAACTATATATTATATTATATATACAAACTTAATTATGATGTTGCAAATTATGCATGAAACAGTTTCGATATTAATCTAACTCATTAACTCATTAACAACCAACAGAGTTAATAGATACTTTAACTATGAACCGACAGAATATTCATCAGGATTTATCAAACAACTTCTCTTTTAAAAATAACCATATTCTGTTAATAAATCTAGTAATCTAGTAAATAATGTGCAATGCTACTAAAAATGCTACTAAACAATCATACCAACAATAACTTCACCCAACACATCTTCTAGTACTCTGTTCTGTGAGTAGAATGGTATAAATTGTAAATGGACAGAAAATAAAATGGAAATGAAACTGAAATTATACCTTCTTTCGCATATTCATGTAAGGCACTGGACATGAGATATCAACATAGCTACACTCAATCTGATTTCATTTAATGCTTTACAAGGGATGTGCAGTTTCCTTGAAAAATGAGGAACCACACAAGTGAGAAAAGCACGGAAAACTGTAATCTTCTGCAGCAAATTCAAAGACAAAGAATTTGTAAACTTGTACCAGCAGGTCTACCTCATTCCTTGGTACAGTACTGAATAATTTATGTTTCAGACCCTGTATCCATAAACCACTTCTCTATTCTCATTTATAAAACCTTTAATACACTATATATACAGACATACATTCATTCTACTTAACTAAATGAAGAATGTTCCTTCATTCCAATCACACATCCAAATAATTATGTTAGAGACAAGTACAACATACTTAATTATATATCATATTACTGAACAATCTTAATGGGTCTATGTTTGTGAGACTAGCTTGTGGCTGGAGACAAGCTCTGCCAGAGTTTCTATCAGCCCCAGCTTATCCCTTAATTCTAGCTGGACAGCATCCACTATAAAGAACACCTAATTCACACCTTACATTAAGTGTGCCTCCTCTGTGAGGAGCATGCTGCTACCTCTGTTTTGTCTTAGCAAATGTGTTTACACAGACCAAAGATGCTGAATGCAAGGGGTAGGGGTATTAAGGTACTAATTTCTGCCCTCACTCTACCCTGTTGCACACACACACTTTGCTGGCTTTGTTCTCATCTACTGGGTAGTGAATGGAAGGTGGTGCAGGGGGAGCAGGCAAACAGATTAATCTGAATCAGGCTTTGTTTCCACTTCCTTTGCTATATAACTCCCCTGGCCTGTTCTCACAATATACACCAAGCATGTTCACATTGCTGTCTTATAGCTATTCCCAACACTTGTTAACTCTATGACTGTACTACATTCTAGAAACTACATATTGATCTCCAAACTAACAGGAACATAGATGAATATTTATATACATGGTTGTGTACAGAACATATAAATATATAGGCAAAATGGTATGAAACATATCATGAGAATGCACATATTATATTCATGTGTATTCTCCTACAAATCCTGATACCGACAAGTCTTCCCTTTTAAAATACCTTGTTTTAGATATTTTCCTCATTTAATACTTTAAACTTTAAAAGTCACTTATGATACAGATGGATCGAGTGAGCAGAGACATACTCAGAACAAGTTACCATGTGTCAACTCACCCAAAATCTCTCTAACATAAGTTCTCTAACTTGATTATATCGCCTGTCATTCAAGCTGTAATTCATTATTACAAATTGACACAATCACACTTATAACTCACTTCTTTCACCACTTACTATATACAGTATATCATACATACAAGTAGAAATATAATTGAATATGGTGTATCAAGAAGTTTCTTACCTTGACAAAAGAAGAAGGGAGGAGACACGTCTTAGTGGGTTGTATGGGCACAAGCAGCAATCAAAATGTGATGGGTTAGCTGATGCTGTTTTGGCCACATGCTACCCTCTCCTTTGTTCTCGACTCTTCCACTCTTGTGTAGGGGTGAGAGAAGATCTCTCACAGAGGGATTATATGTTTCACATAGGACATAGCTTATATAACAAAAAAATGGGGGGGGGGGGCATATTTTCCTGTGGGTTCTAATGGGGGGGGGGGGGCATATTTTCCTGTGGGTTCTACATCTCTCCCCTCCTGAAAATAATGTCTTCCACGACATTAAAACATATTTGGTATAGATATACCACTTATATAAAACTGTGTGAATTTTGAACACTTCAATTCCCTTTTACAAACAATAACATCAGTCACTTTTAAGGGAACATACCCTGTTACGAGTGTTTCTATAGAAATATATCATTGTCATAATCATAAAATGTTGAGGATCCGTCCTCCATGCTCTCTGCCTTAATCCCATTCCTGGGACTGTTACGACCTTAACAGGGTGTGCACATATCCTGTTTTATAATATAGGTCTTCCAATCTTTCTTAGATTTATCGATTACAAATGATACATAATATGCCATGAGTGGCATTTTCTCAACAAAAACACTCTCAACAAATAGGGGTTCAGGAACTAACAATGGAATGTAATTTCCAGTATGTCATCTTAGACTGCTTTTCTCACCTAGAGATTAGCTTCACCTTCCTGAACCATTATCTCTCTTCAAACCCTGCGCATGGGTTTGCTTCTATCTCTCTATACATCTATCCCTATTTGTTTTGCTTTTCTTCATCTTTAACACTGATTATACGTCTAAGGTGAATTGTAAGTATCAGTCAAAGTTAATAAAATTATTGTTTCACTCATCCTCGTTGAAACTGTCCTTTCACTTGTTGTGGAGGATCTTGTTTTCCTTCTCGATGTAGCTCGCTGTACTTCAGCCCAGGTTGACAGTAGATTTCCGGAAATGTCATGGTGCGATGAACAGATGATGTGCAGACTCGCAGACATCTCGCGTGTGCAGCAGACATCATGGGGACATCATGTCGGGATCTGGCCTGGAGGGTAGTGGTGATGATGATACGAACTATTTGGCCCACTGGAACTCATCCCCATAGGAGGATACAGTTGGGCAGGAAGGGGAAAGAGGGGAAAAGGTTGTTGGTTAAAGTTAGAGTACTGGTTACGAAGGAGGTATTGAGGAGGAATGGAGGGTTGGATGAAAGGCTGGCTGGCGTTCATGTCACTGTAGAAGTTGGGGAAGGGTTGGTGGTTGTAGGTTGTAAGCTGGGGTCCGTAGACTAGATTATCTTGTCTGTGGCCAGACATAGTGTTCATATGACCAATAGTCGAAGGCTGTCCCAGTTGTTCATATGTGAAAGTGGTTGGAGGTCTCCTGGTGCGGCTAGACGTCCTTCTCTCTTGGGTCTGTGGTGGGGTTTGTTGTGGTGCTGGATTTTCATCTGTTCGTTCTCTTTCAGGTGGTTCGTGGGTCTCCTCAATGTCCTGAGTTCTCTCAACCGGGCCTTCATTAGTTCTGTGTTCTAGAACATTTTCAACATTTTGCTCACCCTCCACCTGGTTTCCCTCAGTCACTTCCACTGTTTGGTAGGGTGTCTCCGGGTTCACATCTGGATCGTGTTCCTGAGCTCTCCGCCTGTATTCCAGGTAATAACCTGATTCTGAGTCGTCTGAGTCTGAGATCTCATCTGGAGGTGGTGACTCTGGCGACTGTCTTCTCTTCGGAGGCCGGCTTGCTGAGGAACGAGTTTCAGGTCTTTGGGGTATGTGTTTCGGCATGACTGGTGACTCTTTTTCAAGGTAGTCACACGGAAGAAGGTGATTCCTGTGTAGGACTCGAGTTCGCCCTTTACCACTCTCTGGCGCAATCTCGTACACTGGCATTTCCTCCTTCTGAGCGACAACCCTGTACACCGTGTCCTCCCAGTATCCGCGGAGCTTTCCTGGACCACTTGTAGGAGCCAAATTCTTGACCAATACTCTGTCACCTGGAGAGAGGATTGGACTGTAGATGTTCTTGTCATAGAGCTGTTTATTGTGTCTAGCTGATGCTGTCATTCGCTGGGAAGCCATCTTGTATGCCTCCTCCATTTGACCTTTCCACTTCTCTACGTAGCCGTCATAGTCCTTTGGGGTGCCTGAGTCCTCTGCAGTTTTCAGACCAAATGCCAAATCGACTGGAAGACGGGGCGTTCTGCCATACAGGAGGAAAAATGGGGAATACCCTGTGGAGGAGTGCCGGGTACAGTTGTACGCGTGGACCACTTTGTTGAGATGCTCTTTCCACCTGGCCTTCTCTGTGGTTGGTAGTGTGCGGAGCATTCCAAGTAGTGTCCTGTTCATCCTCTCTACTTTCCCATTTCCCTCGGGATGGTACGGCGTTGTGTGGGATCTTGAAATTCCAGTCAGACGACAGAGTTGTGAGAAAAACTTATTCTCAAACTCCCTCCCTTGGTCGTGGTGTATTCGCTTGGGGAGGCCAAACCGTAGTACAAAGTCATTGAAAAACTTGTCAGCTGCCGTCTTCGCGCTCTTGTTTGAGGTTGCGTACGCCTGTGCAAATCTGGTATAGTGATCTACAATGACCAGTATGTATTCCTGCCCGCCGACACTCTTCTCTAGGTGGAGAAAATCTAAAGACACCAACTCGAAAGGCTGCGATGCAATGATCGGATTGAGTGGTGCCCTTGTTCTCCTTACTGGTTTCTTGTCTTTGATGCATGAACATGTGCGTCCTATGTACTGCTCAACGTCTCGTTGCATATGAGGCCAGTAAAACCGATCCCTGAGGAGAGAGAGTACACGGTCTGCGCCTTGGTGCCCCATGTTGTCATGAAGTTGTTGTAGAACTAGTTGGTGGTAACACTTGGGTAGTAGCATTTGACGGCGGTTGGCAGTTTTTCGAACTAGGACGCCATCTTCACCAACATGCAACTGTTTCCATTCATGCAACAGACGTCGAGAGCAGGGATGCATGTCTTTTTGGGCTTCTCGGCTTGGGAATTTGTCTTGCAGTTTGGCTTGTAGGACTGGTCTGATTGCTGGGTCTTGTTCTTGTGCTGTTCGAATTGTTTTGCTGGTCAAGACTGGTGGCGTCTCGGGACTTCCTACTATGCTCTCTCTTGCAATGTCAGTGGACAGGGCGTGAACGAAAACTGCCTCCGTCCCTTGTTGTTGCACTGCAGCGTACATTGCTGTAACTGTGTCTGGGGAGACCTCCTTCGTGCACATCTGCTGGTATTCTGCCAAGTCCACTGGCAACCTAGAAAGCGTATCTGCCACTTGGTTCTTCTTTCCAGGGAGATATTTCACTGAAAAGTTGAAATCGGCCAGCTCTGAGACCCACCTCTGTCCAGTTGCGTTTAGCCTTGCTGTGGTCATGATGTAAGTCAGGGGGTTGTTGTCTGTGAAGATGGTAAAGCTAGGGGCATAAAACAAATAATCCCGGAAATGTTCTGTCACTGCCCATTTCAGAGCTAGAAATTCTAACTTGCCAGAATGCAGGTGGTAGTTCTTCTCGGCAGGGGACAGTGTTCGGGAGCCATAACCAATCACACAAATCTTCCCATCTTGTTCCTGAGTCAGAACCGCACCTAGTCCTTCTTGTGATGCATCTGTGAAAAGTGCAAATGGTTTGTCAAAATCCGGGTAGGCCATGATGGGAGGTGAGGTTAGCTGGTCAATGAGATTTTCCAGTATTATCTGATGTTCATTTGTCCATGTGATGGGCTGACTGGATGGGACTACATGTTTCTTTATTTTTGTTTTCCTATTTCTTGGGTTGCTTGTCTTTTTGTCTACTTTTGGATCTTGGTGTGGTGGTCCCTTCAACAGGTCATAGAGGGGTTTAGCTTTTCGGGAGAAGTCAACGATGTACCTGCGGTAATATCCAACAAGGCCAAGCACTTGTCTTACACCACCTACGTTCTTTGGGCGCTTATTTCTCAAGGCTTGTAGTGCTGCTGTATCTTTCGGATCTGGTCGATGTCCCTTGTTGGAGACGATCCGGCCCAGGTACTTTACTTCTTTTTGAAACAGCATACATTTTGCTGGTTTCAACTTGATTCCTTGTTGCTTCATCCTCTGCAAGACCTGTTGAATGTGGTTGAGATGGTCATCAAAGTTTTGGCTGTATACCAGAATGTCGTCCAAGTACACAACACAGAACTTATGAGTCAGGCCATCCAAGGTCCGTTCCATGTGGCGTTGATATACCGCTGGGGCATTCTTCAAACCAAACGGAATGCGTACCCATTGGTATAAGCCCCAGGGGGTGACAAACGCAGTCATCGGTTGGCTATCCTTGTCCATGTACCCCTGGTGATAGGCCTTGCCTTGGTCGAGTGTAGTGAACCATTGACTTCCTCCAAGCCCATCGAGGACATCTTGGATGCGGGGTATGGGTTGGCGGTCGCAGATGGTCTTCTTGTTCAACTCCCGGTAGTCGATGCACAGACGTAGGCCACCATCCTTCTTCCTAACACAGACTACTGGAGATGAATAAGGGGATGTAGACTTTTCAACAAATCCACGACTAATCAGATCTTCAATGTAATTTCGGACCTCTTGGTAAAGTGGTCGGGGGATAGACATGCATGTACGTTGAACTGGGGAATGATCGGTCACATTGATGTGCATTTGCAGGTCTTCAATGCGTCCGATGTCATCATCATTCCTTGCAAATGCGTCCCTTTCTTGTCTTAAAACCCTTTTCACCTTTTCTTGTTGCTCTGGGGTAAGATTAGAGAGGTCCACATCAGGGATGAAATCATCATGGGCAGGGGTATCGGGTGTAACCGTGGCGACCTTTACCTCTGGCAACTCATGGGGAGTCATGACATGACCTGGTATGATGGCAGCCGCTCTTTGCACCCGTCCTACAATCGTTGGGCCATGGACTGTGATGTCATGCTTTGTAGTATTTGTCACCAAAATTTCCACCTTGCAGCTTGATCCTGGTTTGAGGCAGACCAATCCTTCACCTAGACACAGTCCATCGGGGAGTTCACAGTAGTCGGGCTGAAAGTGCACTTCAGTTGGGGATTGGATGGGTATCGCAGCTCTCACTCTGCAGGTCATCAATATTGAAGCTTGCTTAGGGATTGTTGTGAAGCCCTTAGGATGTTTCACCACACCCAGTTCATCTTCTTCTTCTACACTGTGTAGTAGACTTACGACCGAGTCGACGATGGCTGGGCTGGAGTCAAAAGCATCATGGAAAGTGTCGGTTCCCTGCTTGGTGTCGATGTAGGGGGGTTGTCGTACCATCTCACTGATTACATTGAATCCAATAATTGGCTCACTGAGAGGGTCTTGTGTAACCAATATTGGAATATCAATGACAGGAGCCTTCTCTTTGTTTTCCATTGAAAAGCTGACTTTCATCCATCCCAGGAAGGGGATTTCTTGGCCATTTGCTGCCTTGAGCTGCAAATTCTGCCCTTCCATCAATTCAGCAATGGGTTGGATGACCTCGTCTGGCAGATTCCTGTCCTTCCATGCACGGGAGACAATAGACACCTGGGCTCCGGTGTCCCAAAGAGCACTGGTCGACACACCATTGACTCGACATCTCACCATGCACTTTTCTCCGATGAGATTTACTAGTCTCCTATAGTGTCTTCCAATCAGGCCAACTCCTACATGGGAATACTTGAAAGTAGATGAATTTCTCTCTGCTAGCGATGACTTGGGATTGTTGGGTTTATTCTGGTTGTGGATTGGCTGGGGTGTTCGTGTTTCCTTATGAGAGTTTCTCCTTACTGTGCGTGCGGGTTGGGACTTTGGTTCGCCAAAGGTTGCCGGTCGTCCCTCCTTGGCAACCCTGTCGCGTTTCCCGTCTGGTACCGCGCTCTGCAGCCCCGAAGAAAATGGTCTCCACTGCCACAATGGAAGCAATGGGCACACTCTGTGCCCTTGCCCTGCTGTCGACACGCTTGGCATCCCCAGTCAGGCCTTCTTCCTCTGGCTGGTTGTCTATTCTGCTGAGCTGTCGGGCGGTTTTGGTTGCCAGCCTTCAGGCTTGCTAACTCGGCTCGGATGTCCTGCAGTTGTTTCTGAAGGCTGCTCATTTCTGGTTCTATCTTGTTTACTTTTGTCTTAGTCGTTTTCTGTTTACCTTTTCTTTCAGTCTCATTAGTTTCCGAGGCTTGAAGATGTCGGAACAAGGCCTCATCCGACACTCCAGGATCACTTAGGAGTGGTCGCATGTCCATCCTGATATTATCGTTCTGAAATCCGGTTGTCAGGGAATGCAAGAACATTTGCTGTACAAGAGCTGGGTCGTACCGAAGATTTGTTCCTGCTTTCTCCGAGGCTTGCAAAACCTTTTGTCGCAAGTCCAGCATCCGAAGGAGGAAGTCGTGGGCTGTTTCGTTCCCTCCCTGGGCTGCTGCAGACAGTTCTTTGTACCAGGTGGTAGCATCTCCTTCCCTGAAGTGGGCCTTTAGAATGTCCCGCAGTGTAGATAGTGTGAGATCAGCTTTACTCTCCAGATAACTTCGTAACCTCATCCCTGGGTTGATAGCACGAAGGACACCCTCAACGATCTCAGCCTCTGGATAGCCCTTGGTTTGTGCCATCTCAAGCTGCCTGTTTAGGTTCGCAAAAGTTATCTTATCTCTCTGATCAGGCTCACCTATCTGACCTATCACGCGGAACTCTCTCTTTATGAGCCCCTGGAGGTTGGAGAGGCTAATACTTTCCGTCATCTGTGGGACTGGATGGGGAACAGTAGGACTGTCGATCGGTGTTTTACTCCCAGCCGGTTGTGCAGGCTCCTCCTTAGTTTCCTCTCCTGCTATCTCTTTGATGTTGGCTCCGACCTGGCGCAGATATTCAAGTCCACCGTCCTCCATCTCCTCTACCTCCTCCCTGGCCAAGTACCTAGCAAAAAACCTAACACACCCCATCTTACCTTTCCCCCTTACCTTTTCCATATCTGTCGTGGGGATCTGCATCTTCTCGCCCAGTAAAAGGAATTGGTCCACGTCCAGTCCATGGAGGCCTTCCTGTACTGTCTGGCTGATGCTTTCTAGGCTCATGGTGAATGTTGGTGTCTCAAACAGGTACCTGGTCAGGGACGGTCTACAGGTTCAGTCAGTCCTGGGACGTCACATCTGCCCTTCTAGCTCTGTGGCAGGCGACGTCCTGGCAGGGTCGCCAAATGTAGCACCCGCGCCGAGGGGCGGCCGGGTGGGCTGTGATACTCAATCAACTTGACAAAAGAAGAAGGGAGGAGACACGTCTTAGTGGGTTGTATGGGCACAAGCAGCAATCAAAATGTGATCGTTTATTCATAATGATTCACTGTTATCCATTTGATAACTCTTTCTCACACTCTGTTATAATTATCACATGGATCGAGCATCAGCTCGTAGTAACATGATACCAACTCTTATAATAATTATTCTTTTTCACTGTTATATATACTACCCTGTGTATGTGTGGTCTTCTATAATAAAACTAATCAATCAAAACACACATACTTAACATAACTGATAACTAATTAATTAATAAAATGAATTAACATTACGGTTCTTCTGCAATAACACTTTGATCTATTCTAATCCAAATAAATGTAAAACATATCAATGCAATAATCTTTTAACCTGTCACTCCCAATAATAATCTAACAAACTATATATTATATTATATATACAAACTTAATTATGATGTTGCAAATTATGCATGAAACAGTTTCGATATTAATCTAACTCATTAACTCATTAACAACCAACAGAGTTAATAGATACTTTAACTATGAACCGACAGAATATTCATCAGGATTTATCAAACAACTTCTCTTTTAAAAATAACCATATTCTGTTAATAAATCTAGTAATCTAGTAAATAATGTGCAATGCTACTAAAAATGCTACTAAACAATCATACCAACAATAACTTCACCCAACACATCTTCTAGTACTCTGTTCTGTGAGTAGAATGGTATAAATTGTAAATGGACAGAAAATAAAATGGAAATGAAACTGAAATTATACCTTCTTTCGCATATTCATGTAAGGCACTGGACATGAGATATCAACATAGCTACACTCAATCTGATTTCATTTAATGCTTTACAAGGGATGTGCAGTTTCCTTGAAAAATGAGGAACCACACAAGTGAGAAAAGCACGGAAAACTGTAATCTTCTGCAGCAAATTCAAAGACAAAGAATTTGTAAACTTGTACCAGCAGGTCTACCTCATTCCTTGGTACAGTACTGAATAATTTATGTTTCAGACCCTGTATCCATAAACCACTTCTCTATTCTCATTTATAAAACCTTTAATACACTATATATACAGACATACATTCATTCTACTTAACTAAATGAAGAATGTTCCTTCATTCCAATCACACATCCAAATAATTATGTTAGAGACAAGTACAACATACTTAATTATATATCATATTACTGAACAATCTTAATGGGTCTATGTTTGTGAGACTAGCTTGTGGCTGGAGACAAGCTCTGCCAGAGTTTCTATCAGCCCCAGCTTATCCCTTAATTCTAGCTGGACGGCATCCACTATAAAGAACACCTAATTCACACCTTACATTAAGTGTGCCTCCTCTGTGAGGAGCATGCTGCTACCTCTGTTTTGTCTTAGCAAATGTGTTTACACAGACCAAAGATGCTGAATGCAAGGGGTAGGGGTATTAAGGTACTAATTTCTGCCCTCACTCTACCCTGTTGCACACACACACTTTGCTGGCTTTGTTCTCATCTACTGGGTAGTGAATGGAAGGTGGTGCAGGGGGAGCAGGCAAACAGATTAATCTGAATCAGGCTTTGTTTCCACTTCCTTTGCTATATAACTCCCCTGGCCTGTTCTCACAATATACACCAAGCATGTTCACATTGCTGTCTTATAGCTATTCCCAACACTTGTTAACTCTATGACTGTACTACATTCTAGAAACTACATATTGATCTCCAAACTAACAGGAACATAGATGAATATTTATATACATGGTTGTGTACAGAACATATAAATATATAGGCAAAATGGTATGAAACATATCATGAGAATGCACATATTATATTCATGTGTATTCTCCTACAAATCCTGATACCGACAAGTCTTCCCTTTTAAAATACCTTGTTTTAGATATTTTCCTCATTTAATACTTTAAACTTTAAAAGTCACTTATGATACAGATGGATCGAGTGAGCAGAGACATACTCAGAACAAGTTACCATGTATCAACTCACCCAAAATCTCTCTAACATAAGTTCTCTAACTTGATTATATCGCCTGTCATTCAAGCTGTAATTCATTATTACAAATTGACACAATCACACTTATAACTCACTTCTTTCACCACTTACTATATACAGTATATCATACATACAAGTAGAAATATAATTGAATATGGTGTATCAAGAAGTTTCTTACCTTGACAAAAGAAGAAGGGAGGAGACACGTCTTAGTGGGTTGTATGGGCACAAGCAGCAATCAAAATGTGATGGGTTAGCTGATGCTGTTTTGGCCACATGCTACCCTCTCCTTTGTTCTCGACTCTTCCACTCTTGTGTAGGGGTGAGAGAAGATCTCTCACAGAGGGATTATATGTTTCACATAGGACATAGCTTATATAACAAAAAAATGGGGGGGGGGGCATATTTTCCTGTGGGTTCTACATTTCATTTTATTCTTTTTTTTTTTTTTTTTTTTTTACAATAGCTAACGAACACAAAAGTACGCTTAATTCATTGATGGATAATCCAGCGCATGTGTATATTCCTTCTTTCGAAAGGAATTTATCGGTATTCTTGAATAAACTTCCTTTAAGAACATAAACAATCAATTGCTTTCCTCAGCTCTTTTCCAGGATTGTTTTGAATAACCATCGCTCTGTAAATACTCGAAAGAGCTACTATAGAATATTGGCTTTGCTCTCTGTATTCATCTTATTTTTAAGGGAAATTTGTGTCCATACATTATTAAAAGCTATATACATTTGCCTATGCTTTGAAGTCAAATTTGTGTTGAAAGTACGACGGATGCAACTTTTTCATGTATTTTAGAATGATATCTTTCTTTCAATGGCCGTTTATTATGCCTTTGCTTACAAATTTTGCTGTAACTTGATAATGCTTCAAAATATTCTTCACATATACCTGATGTCGTACACTTAATGCAGAAGGAAGGACATGCTTATTGAGCTTTTTGAAATTATGGGCTTTAGTTTTTTAGTTATTGACAACTAAATTCTGATTGGATAATACTGGTTGCCATGGCAACAGGGAAAACTTTTTTAACGAAAATCAATAAAAAAATTGTGTGTTTTTTTTTTATAGCATCTATAAGATTAAAAAAAACCAACAATGTTTGCAGCAGCAGGAGGCATTTTGGGGGTTACCAGTCACCTTTAGGCATCCGGTTACCATGGTAACCTGCACAATATTATAACTTACAATGAATCCCACTGTATGGATGACATCTCTAGCAACATGTACATATATAGTTTTATGCAGTTTTGATGAATTCTTCATGAAATAAATGCAAAAACTGTGTGAGTTTGTCGTTTTCAGTGCCCCAAATAGCGACAAGCGTTTACCGACCCTAGTCTTAATTTCTAGCCGTTTTTTCGTCTTTATTTCTCTGAGTTGCAGCTTGTGTATTATGCAGAAGCCCGCTGTATATATTGCGCTAAGTGGAGTGAGAGCACACACCCAGTGATTGCGATTCGGTCGTCACAATCACCGGGTATGCGCTCTCACTCGGCTTGCTTGAACTCTTGAAATAAAGACGAAATAAAAACGGCTAGAAACTACACTACACCGAACCCGGCTTGGCGTGAAAGTTAGTTTGCAGGCAAAACCCTTGTTTATCGAAGAAAAAAGTACATGCGCGCTAAGACTACTACGCGCAGCACTGGCACTGGCGCCTGTAGCAGTGCTAGTGGTGCCTGTAATAGTCTTGGCGTGCGCAGACTCTTTTACGTTTGTTCCAACAAATCATGATGAAAAGTGGCCAGTAAAATTCTACTGACACCACAATTTGGAACCACATACTACCTGGGGATGTTCATAGAGGTCCCATCTATCACCTTGTCTGGTCAAACCTTTTCTGCGGGGTGGGTTGAACGAACTCCCTAATTAAGCCTCTTACAGGAATTAGCGCCTTGACTATTAGGTGTGATTATCATCAATTACTTATGTGGAATATGTGATAGAAAGAAAGGAACCTGTTAGCTTTCATTCAATTAAAAAAAATAAACAACAACCCCCAAACCGTGATATTATGATTGTCATTATTTTAAGCCTATTCCTCGCAACTGCAATACATTTATTTGAGTAAGTGTGTACTAATGGCATTAGTGTAATTAATAGACATGAACAACCTTGAGCAACCTTACTGCAGTTGAGATTCTTTGGCTGCATGTGTACTAACAGAGGTCAGTGATAAAGTTGTACTGTGCACAGTTCGTTATGGGGATTCTCAAATATATCTGAGCTGGTCCAGCCTTTACACTGCATGGCATCCCCACGCTACCAATTCATAGGTGTTCAGTTTTCAACGTTGCAAAAGTCTGAAAATCATCCTGAAGTCTCATTTATCCTTGTCACTACAAACTGCAGGCATCCGGTGTGATCAGTGCGACAACAACTACTTTGGAAACCCCAACGAGCCGGGTGGTGCGTGCAACCTCTGCAACTGCAATGGCAACACCCTAACAAGCAATCCTGGCAACTGCGATGCCAACACAGGGCGTTGCCTACGATGTCTGTACAACACGGCAGGATTCAACTGCGAGACCTGTGCGCCTGGATTCTACGGTGATGCCATCCAACGAACCTGCAGAGGTAACCATTGGTCATTTTAATGGTGATGGTTTGGTCAATAATGATTTCCTATTTAATCAAGAAATTAATATTTTGGTTGCATTCTCACTCATGACAGGTGAGTTAGTTTGCTGAAATCATGAAAGAGGGATTGTATTGTTTTCAAGTTCAGTTAGACCATGCATTTTTCTACTCTGACAAGTATGGTATGTAGCCAGCTTTGACTGAAAGTCTTGAATACACCTTTTTCTCTGTGGCTTGTCTGCTCGCCAATATGATAACAGTGTCCACCAGACTGAACATAGCAATCTGGCAAAACCCAATGATTTAATGTAACACTTATTGTAAGTAAAACTACATGTATATCTGTTTTGAAGTTATAATTATTTACGCTGTACTATTAGTTCCATTCTCTGTTCACCTATGTTCTCTCTTTTTACATTGGTCTTGTCACTCCCCACAGATTGTGAATGTAACATTCTCGGCACTGACCGCAGCATCTGTGACCTGGACAACAACTGTGGTGTTTGCGACGCTGTGACTGGACAGTGCCCCTGTCTCCCCAATGTCCTTGGACAGAGATGTGACCAGTGTGCTCCCAACCACTGGAAGCTTGCCAGTGGGACGGGCTGTGAGGCATGCAACTGCTGCTCATATGGTTCCTATTCCCCACGTTGTGATGAGGTAAATGTTCTCACTAATGTGTGTGTTTTATGTAGTTGGAAACTGTGTCCATATGTAAGTTATTTTTTCAGGATATTCCCCTACTAGGCGAGTCAACTTCATTCATCACTACTCGGGAGAGCACACCAACAATCAACAACTACTGAGTGAAAAGATGATTGAAATATTTTGTCTTATGGAAAAGATTAGGAACTAGTGGTGACTGTTTTCCAAGTTTTGGCAAGTTTTATGTGTTTTGTGGAGAAAATCATTCTCCTCACTGTGAGAGATATATGGGGATGGTCGTGCTGTTGCGATGAATAGTTGAAGTTTTATTCTGGTATACTTGCAGTCTCTAAAGATTTGTGTACAGTCATCTTTTATAGAAACGCATCACCTTCAAGATGACAGGCACTCAGTTCACCCCTAACATCAGCCATCCCAAAACACATCGGGAGTTGGAGTCATGCTGAGGGCTTGTCCAAGCAAAACAACTCCAAAGCTCCATCACATCATCATGTGCCTCACTTTTTCATGGTTCGGATTATACACCATGCACATACTAGGCTCCTTCAATACTCTTTGTAGACAAATTGCAGTCCCAGCGCAATATAGCTTGCATTTTATGCTCTGAATAAGATTTGTCCTTCCTTGTACAAGCTTTAACCATTCCTGTATAAAAGTAGGAGATAATTTTAGGGCAAACCTATGATTGTGCTTTCAGTACACTGGTCAGTGTTCCTGTCTACCAGGCTTTGGTGGAAAAGAGTGCTGTGACTGCGAGGCTAACTACTGGGGTGACCCACGTGTCGGTTGCACAGGTATGTTTCTGTAGCAGGCCATCAAAATTTCATAGTTTTGTATCCCTGACATGATGTGGTTGTCAATGAAATGTTCACTCAGTTTAGTTGTCTTTGTTTTGATTTCTATATCTGTTGTATATGCTTACCTTTATATATGTATGTATGTATATGTATATATATATATACATATATATATTTATATATATATATATATATATATATATATATATATATATATATATATATATATATATATATATATATATAGATATAGATATATGTATGTATATATATTCATTTTTTTTTTTTTTGATATTACAGCCTAGATGCATTTCATATCTTGCTGTGTTTATATTTGTCTGCTTCAATATTCAAATTCCTGAGCACTGTCACTTGCAGTTCTCTGTTAATATTTTTCCTGGTTGTTTTTGCAAATGTACTTTATATGTGTCCACATTAGGGCTTTTTCACCCAGTCTAGCATATAAGATGGGCATATCCCATTGTACTTTCCATTCTGAAATGATTTCAGTTATTTTCATTTTAATATCAAAGCATAATTGTCTGTGCTCTGAAAATGCCAGTTTTTAAAAAAAGAAATGCAACAGCAAATGTTTGAAAGCTTGTATATATTTCTATCGTGTGAAATATGCTGTAATAAAAATCAAAGCTCATAGTTTATTACACCTGTGTTGATGTGGTAAGCAGTAAATTTAATTGTTATATGTCTGCTCTCGCAGAGTGTGACTGCGACGCACAGGGATCGGCCACTTCCCAATGTGAGCGGGCCACGGGCCAGTGTGTCTGTCTGCCCGGAGTTACTGGCTACCGCTGCGACCAGTGTGCCCGTGGCACGACGGGAGAGCTGCCCCGCTGTGAGCCCTGTGGGGAGTGCTTCGATGACTGGGACAGGACAGTCCAAAATCTCAGGAGTGAGTCAACTTTCTCATATGATTATGCCTAGCTCTGGTATTGGACATGATTTCAAGTTTTTCGCTCTATTTCTGCTTGTGATTTGTGTGTCTATTTCTGTATACATGTTTTTTTGTGAAAAAAATGAGTCATTTAACCTCAAATCACATTCTTTGATACCACCTCATTAGTTATTGGTATACAAATTTTGCACATTACCGAGGGCATTTTAGTGAGAATCATCTACCCAATAGTAGTTTAGAGCAATGTGTGTTGGACTGTGCAAAAGTTAAGGAGGGTGGATATATTCATTAATGACCAACCAAGTAATATGCATTATTTGTTTTATGAAATGGTAGTATTCAGTTCTTGTGACATTCCTAAGCCAGTATGTACCAGCTCCAACCTAACTGATCTGCACACAGAAATGAATGCAATGCTTTTGTAATGCACAGGCAATGTAACTGCATGGGTGCAGATGAGTGGCAGTTAGTATCGGTCATTAGTATACTAGCACCCAGTGAAGAGTAAAGCAAGTAAAATAAAAGAGTGTTTGTGGTCATGTAGTAGCTCTCAGCTAGTCATTTTATTTATCATTATTCTTATTAGGATCCATATCACTATTCTGTGATAGGTTTAGCACATATGACTACAGACTACTTCACTTCACAGTCATCCAGTGTACACTTGTAGACAAACTAAAGCCAGGATGTGTGTATTTGGCTATGTTGGACTAGAAAAAAAAAAGAAGCTTAATTACAGTGTAGATCACATTGTTTATCCTTTTTTTTTCTGTTGTAGATCAAACTGACTCTCTCATCGAGCTCGCTCGCAAGATCAAAGTCAATGGATCGACCAGTGCTTATGATGAGGAATTTGAACGCCTGGAAGCCAGGGTAATGTATGCAGAAACCCTCATTGGAATGCCGTCGGTTACAGAGGACGACGTCGACAACATTCAGAGGGAACTCGATGACATCAGGTAAAGGATACAGACTTAACTGTCATTCCTTTGATCAAGGTGCTACAAAGTAACTGCTTTCTTAGAAGTGGTGAAATTTCACACAGTTGTGTCCACAGATTTGTGTCCACACTGTCCTTTACCAAATCACCGAGCAAACCAATTTCCTTATTGACTGATGAAAATTCTTCTCATTCACCCAGTCAAAGCACAAGATCAATAATTAGTTGAATAAAAAAAAACTGGAAAACAAATTCACTGTTGCGACGTTTCGCCAATTATCAATTGGCTTCTTCGGGCGAATGATGCTCCTGATGATGGAATGGCCCTTAAATAGTGAGAGATTGTGCAGAGCACACTGGCAGTATACATACACATCAACTCTAGCAAACACTCTGTAAACACCAATGAGGTGATCATCCTGGATAGAGAATCCAAATGGTTTGAGAGGGGCGTTAAGGAAGCCATCTGGGAACGAGTGGAGAGACCCACACTTAACAAGAAATGAGGTCTCCGTCCGTTTCAATTTATCACACACATGGGACCGGGCCGTTCGCAAGATCCCAAGCCGTCTTTCGCTCTGCACAATCTCGCACTATTTAAGGGCCATTCCATTATCGCGAGCATCATTTGCCCAAAGAAGCCAATTAGTAATTGGCGAAACGTCGCAACAGTGAGTTTGTTTTCCAGTTTTTGGATTCAACTAATTATTGATCCAATTTCATTATTATTCCTAGACTTTTTTAATGATCTGCTCTGTGGCCTTCATTTTTAAAGAATACTTTTATTCCATCTTATAGGTTTGGCTAGTGATAAAATGTCAGCAGGATTTCCATTATATTCATGCATGATGTTTGTCAGTGGGACATACATGTAGCCAGGGGCTGTCTCCATCATGTATAAGTGGGCTCGTAATCATTGATGCTTACCATCACTTGCAGGGCAACTCTTAATGATTATGCCAACAAGATACGCACCCTGGACGGCGACCAGACCCGCACCCGCGGCCAAATCAATCGCGCCCACCGCGCGCTGGACGAGCTCGAGAGGGAATCTCAGGAACTCCGCGCAGATGCTGAGAGACTGGAGAATGAGATATTTGATTTGGAGGCAGCAAATGTGGAGGGTGCGTCACTTCTTTATATCGTAAAGAATAAATGATTGTATGCACAACCTCCGACCATTGCCAAAATGTCATTTCAGAATACAGTAGTCATTCAGTCAGTGAGCTGTTGATAATTGTAGACAGGATGACAGATGTAAATGTCAAGTGCTACATTGCCTCAATGACTATTAAAAAAAAAAAAATATCATGCAGTGCAAGCTTTCTTTTTAGCTTTAAAGGTCCAGTTTACCTTTTCGGAGCAGTGATTTCAAAAATGTTCAAGATATCCCCTTTAATGCATATGTGTAAGTCTCTTGTATCACAAAACATCCTGCCATATAAAATTTTCGAAATAAAGCCTAAATATAAGGAGATATCTGTATTTTTTCAATAAACCATAACTATAGACGGTTTAGTCTTGAAGCATTCTTATCATAACTATTGTTCACATTTTGTGTATTTAACAGTACTTAGCATCAATTATATGGATTCAAATTTTTACAGTGGTTGTTTCTGTCCCTAACTCGCATTTTAGAACTACTTTAAAGCACTAATATTGGGTTTTTGTTTCATCTGCAAATGGTAAATTATGCCTTAAAGAGCAAATTCTATTTGTTTGTGATGGACCTTTCCTGCTTTACACAGGCAGAGTTGAATCCTGTTTGTTTTATATGAGGAAAACCCCTCTCAATACCACATGGACTACTTTGATAGTAAGTAATGGTGGATGGCATGTTTATAGGACACGCACTGAAGTATCAGTGAACTGAAGGCACTCTAAAACAAGAAACGTTCATGACTAGAAACTTCCGCAAATTGGAGCTGACAGCCTTTATAGCGAATCACCACTGGCATACAAGGCATTGTATAAATGAATACTTTCATAAATCTTGGCTCATTTTGAAATCATACAAAAGTTTCCTGCTCATGCAAATTACCTGGTTTTACAGTGCATGTCCACTAGATAGCAGTTACCTTAGTTCCATCTCCGTCCCCCACCCAGGTGCCTTCAACAGCATCCTGCAGAGCCAGAACAGGTCACGTGAGGCCCAGAGCCAGGCGGACGCGGCTGACGGTGTGGTGGACCAATCAGAAGCTATCCGGCAGCAGGTGGAGGACCTGATTGGCCAGCGCAATGCGGCGCTGCAGCAGGAACGCGATGCCTACCTCAACAGACTGGACAATGTGGAAAATCAGCTCCTGGGGCTAGAGGGCCAACTGGCTACCATCAATGAGCAGGTGACATAGATATTAAGATAATTTCCTTTTCTCTTCACATTCCCACTCGAGAGCTTAAGGCATTCATCACCAAATCCACTTTTTGAAACTTCATAGCTCCAGAGGTTCACAAGTTCCAAAAGCTCACCTGTATACAAAGATGGTAATGCTCCAAAACTTCATGTGATACCAAGAAACATCTTTTTTAAAGGAATATTATACTGTGCTAGCAGTTTAGAAGAATCAGGGGTGTAAGGCCACAGGTTAAGGTCAGACGTCTTAAGAAAATAAGTTGAAATGCCAATCCTGGCCATGAATTCCACTAGGTAAGCTAGATATTAATATCATGAATTGTAGTGAATGAAAGAAAATGAGTGAAATAGGAAAAATAATGGTAATAATTAAAAGAGCAAAAAAAAAAAAATATTTCCTTTCTGCATAGAGGGTTCAAAGGTCAATTAAGATGTGGGCCTCATGCATAATATCAAGAGCCACATTGTGCATTATTTATTTGGTCATGAATAGACTCACTACCATGCATTATTAATATTGTTTATTACACTGATGAGTGGGCGAGTGATGCTGACCCCTCATGGTCTGACCAAGGTGACCAGCAGTAGTCAACAAATGGTATCAACCAGGCACATTGTGCCATATTCTTGAATGAATGAATGAATGAAACTCTGGTGAAGCAGTATGGGAAACATTGCACAAGGCTTTACCATAATTGGACGGTCAAGGGGTAAATACTATAATGTATGTGTAGGCATGCTCTTTCACTCTCACTCTCTGTCCATCCTGCCAGGTGTGTGGTTCCCCAGGGGACTCCTGTGATATCTGTGGAGGGGCTGGCTGCGGACAGTGTGGTGGACTGAGCTGTGATGGCGCTGTGCAGAAGGCGGAGGAGGCCCTCAGGAGGGCGTCAGAGGCAGATGGAAAGCTGGACAACAAGAAGGAAGAGGCCGACAGCTTGCTGGAAGAGGTACAAAGTTCAATTGCAAATGTAGTCCTTCTCTGCCTGCAGAACTGTCAACTTTTGCTTTAAAGATAGGCCATCCCTTTTGCATTCCTTCCCAAATAGCACAGAACATGATATATTCCACCAGAATGAGCAGATTATTGGAAAGCTGCCATAACATTTCTGTGAAATTTGAAGGTTGTTAGCTGTTAAAATTCAAATAATGCACCAAATGCTCACCGTAACGTATTCTGTGTACTAGGCACAGCTGCATACATTAATCCTCCTGTGATTGTAATACTTCGAACAAAAGATATGCATGTTAAAGCTGTCAGAAAGCAAGAATTCACTAGTATCTTTTACTTTGTTATTTATGGCAAATAACAACACACCACTTACATGAACTACATAAGTGCATCATACAGGTCTGTAAAACTAGACTAGTAGTTTAGATTTGAAATTATTTCGTAGTACGAAAAAATTATTCCAGTGTTAATGGTCAATTTAACTCAACAAATAAAGACCCTCTTGAGTTCAAAATTTACAGGAGGTTTCCAAATAGTGTTTTCTTCAATACCTAAGTGTTCTCTCCAAATTTTCAAAAATTTGCATGAAAATGGGATGGTCTGTCTTTAATATGTAGATTTATGCATGATGAATGTGTAAAAGAACACTATAATAACACAATTTCAGTCATGTAACAATGAAAAGGTAAAATACTGTAAAAGGGGATATTTTCGCACAACTAATTTTTCGTGCATTGCGCGGTAAGAAGAGTTATGCATGTTTTTGATTCCGCGGAATCCAGACAGTAGGTACGGGAATATATGGCAAGCAATAATGTTCGTTTGCTTTTAATTTTGTGCTAGTATCTGATTGCGCGAAATGCGCGAAAATTTCAACATTATGACAGTCTCAAAGCATACATGATCTTGGTTGCTACAATGTGCCACCAATTTTTTAATAATCAACAAATTGGGCCAGGCATTATCCACCGATCTTCTGTGCTGGAGTGCATTGCATGCATCCTGTTAGAAAATATGACTGCTCAGTCACAATCGATCATCACGAGTCATCATGAGTAAATGGGGAGTTCACTTCAGGAATGAAGGTCATATGCATGTGATCAAAACGTCATTACACTTTTGATATCAAAATACTCCAAAACATAAACCATTTTTCAAAAGTGTCATACTGCAGCATGAACAAGACAATACATTTCACATCATTACCATCGGAGCCAAAATTACAGCAGCCTTCACCTCCCAACTTTACTCAAAATGTAATATGACATTATAAACACTTATGAATACAAAAAGCACAAATTTGCGGAGTACAGTGTATGTGAGTAAATTGTAAAAACATACATATGTTGCAAGTTGCGTAGCGTATTTTCATATTTTCTTTTTTTCTCTATTTTGATGAAATAATGTGAATATCAATCAGAGTGTGCAGCATACCTGAATGACTTCTTATGTCTTCATGAATTTATAGATATTATACACAGTGAAGCAAGGATGCAGACTGCTGTTTTTTCTGGACCATAAGCATTTTCACTGACTCTTCATCTGTGTACGAATGAAGTGATTACTCTGAGGAGCACTTTGCAGGGTGCAGAAAATTCCATCTTTCATGCAACCTTGTATCACTTTGATCAGTGAACTGTGGTGGAAGGAGGAAATTAAAAAACAAAACAAAAACAGAACAATAATAATTTCTTTACATGTATATTGAGCTTGCCTTGTCAGTGTTGTCAGAGTGGTAAATTATCCCAACTCCTGCTGACTGTAGTAAATGGTGTCCTCTCCAGATGATGCAAGCCAAGGACCAGACTGGTGCTGCCCTGGACGATGCCCAGAGGGCGTATGATGCTGCCCTCATGGCCAAGCAGGAGGCCGAGGGAGGCCAGACCGACCTCAAGGACCTCATCAACAACATCACCTACTTCCTGGGGCGGGCCAGGGCGGAGCCCGACAGCGTTCGTCTCCTTGTCAACCAGACACTCAACACCAAGATATCCCTCTCTCCTGAGGAAATTGCAAGTGAGTGGTGTTTGAGTTGGCTACCGGCAGTAAGATATGATATCAACTTTAAAATTTGCCGTTTCCCTGATTGTACATGAGACAGTACATGACCATGTAATAATAATAATGATAATGGTAATGATGATGATACTACTACCACTACTACTACTACTACTACTACTACCACTACTACTGCTAGTATTAATAATTATTAATGATAATGATGAGAATAACAATACATGAATAAATAAATAGTGCTTTAGCTGTTTATGATATCATCTGTTTTGATGTCAATGTTATCTGGGGCACATTATCTTAAATAGGGCCCTTTTTTTATAAACACCAACAACCATATGAGGCACCTTGCAAAATGAAGTAGCAGAAGTGAGATATGACATCATCTTTCAAATTTGAATTTCACTGATTCTGACTGAAGGCGACTCCATGCAAAATGAACTATCTCTTCCATATCCTCACAAGAGAATACTAGAATGCATTCTGCCCTCATTTAGACGTGTGAATAATTTCAGCCCTGTATCCTTACCTGCTAAGTCGAATTCCAAAAACCTGACATCCGATACAATTTGCCTGCTAATTTTGAAATCACAGATATGGCTTTACAGTGCTTCTCGAATAACTTTAAACCAGCTGTTGGCTCTCGTGTGTCTGAAATGCTGTAAATGTTAATGGCAGGTTGAAAAAAAAGGCAACTGATTGGTGCTAACATTATCAAGTATATGGTTATAGAGAAAAAGAAAAGAATATCAAGACTCAGTAGAATTGTTAATTTGACATGATTCCTGGTCAAAAATCATCTTTTTTGATTAACCTTTCACGACTGTCAGATTGTGTGTGAAATGTCTGACCCTTCTCAGAGCACAACAAGAACAATAGCAAAACGATCTGCAAAAAAGACATTCCTTCTGCCAATCAGATGACAATAGTTGAAGTCCATGACTGTGTGTTTTTTTCTTGTTGTCTTTATTTTTATTCCTCAAGAGGATGGACCCTACATGTGTCCTAAAAGCTTTTCTCATCTCCACAAGGTCTCCTTGGTGTTTTTGTTGTTTATCAAATTCATATGATGATCGTTATCACTTGCTGTCTCTTCAGACCTGTCTCGACAAATCGAGGAAATCATCAGAACTTTGCTGAACATTGACGAGATCATCAATGCTACGCGTGATGACCTCCAAAGGGTCAACGACCTCAAGGACCGTGCTGACCGGGCCAGGTAAGACTAGATGGTGTGACTACCTACCCTCTGATAGGCAGACATCTGTTTTCAATAGGAAAGATAACAGCGTAATGAATATTGAAGTTGTCAATTTGGGGGGTGTCTAGTGAATCAAAAATGCTTTAAATTTTTCAAGGGAGATTATGCAAATAGAAATGTGCCTAACTTTATCACTCTTTGGATAGAATCTTATGGGCATTTTGGATATCCATTGATATCTTGTAAGGTTTATTTATTTTTGTTATATTATTATTTTTTATTATTGTTGTTGTTGTTGTTGTTGTTGTCATTGTTGTTATTATTATTATTATTATTATTATTATTATTATTATTATTACCATCATTATTATTGTCATTATTATTATTATTATCATTGTTATTATTATTGTTGTTATTATTATTGTTATTATGATTATTTGTCTTGCTGCAGGGCATTTGCTGAATCAGTGCTAGATTCGGCAGAAAGTGTGTCCAGAGCCCTACAACAAGCCGAGGATGCCCAGGACACTGCTGGTCAGGCCATTGATGCGGCCAAGCAGGACATCAGAGAGGCAGATGAGGCTTTGGTGCAGGTAAGTCACTTTTATCACATGCATGGTGAGAAAGGCCACTTGCATAGTGATTAAGTTTGATTCAACATGGCTAACATTACTGTAGTCATTTAATATGAAGGCGATGATCAGCTTTGCAAGTGTACAGTGACATGCAGACAAAATATAGAATGGCCTAGCTTTAAAAATGACCATTTTTCAGCCTTTTTTCCAAGACTTTTTTTCCATTTGTGCATCAGCTTATTTTTCTATTTTGACATACTGTACATGAAGGGCCCACATTCTACAAAAACTTTGTCTTTTTAGTGGGTCCCTCCATTTTTTGAAGTTTGCGCAGTGTTGTTTTGTCTTTATCACTTAAATTCTCATGACAACGTATTATTACTACAAGGATTATTACCACAAGGTTCCACAATTATATTCTTCTCAGTTTACTTGTTTTGCTTATGCAACCTTTATTCTCTCTTACAAAAAAAAGTGAAATATCTATGTTATTTTTGAAAAATTAGATAAAATTTGAATTGAATCGCATGAATTGAAAAGTGTTAATCTTATGCTAGTCACAATGTTGTGGATAACTTAGTGAAGAAAAGCAACATTTTTTTTTTCATCCTGTGACATACGACTTGAGTGTATTATTAATGTCTGTGTTGGATGTGATGTGTGAATTGAATTGAAATTGTTATTGGTAAGAAGCGGAGTGTCTTTGTACTGTCTTCCTGTAAAGAGAAGAGTAGATTTGTTTACATTTCACATGTGGAAGTGGATGATCACCACAAGTTATATAAAAAAATCTTCCCTCTGGGCTAAGTGGGTTAATGTTCATGTTGTTAGAGTTGAGATGAATACCTCCAAAGCCGTGTTTTCTGTGGAGCAAAGCAACAAATTACTTTTCAGTAGATGCACCAGCATAGAAGTCTGCCTCATTGTGTATTTTTCCAAGTAAGAAAAGAGTGCGTGAAGAAAAAATAGAAAGTGGACTCCACATCATTCTAATGTATAGTAGTGCACTGTCATTATAAAGGACACTGTTATAACAAAATTCTTGTTACAACCAAGTTAAAATTCAAGTCCGCAGGTTATTATCCATATATCTTTTTCACGCTTCATTTGTTTGGTTAAAACAAAATTTTGATATGATGAAAGAAAATTGCCAGTTCCAAGGACTTCGTTATTAATCCAGGGCTGTACATTAACCCATTTTTTCAACTGATCCGACTTGTCTGTAGGACCAGTAGGTACGTGCACCAATTTTTCCATGCTTTACTGGTAAATTCCTGTTAAGTTACTTGTCTGACAGTGATTTTTACTGGCTAGGGAGCATCAGACCAGTGCCAGTGTGCAGCATTGATTAACGGTTGTCGACTGTATTCCCCTGTTCAGATCGAGTCTGAGGCAGATGACGCCATGGAGAAGTCGGAGAGCGCCCTCAACAAGATTGAGGATATGAGGCGGCAGCTTGGTGATGTGCAGATTAAGGTCACAGGCAACAGGGACAAGGTTCGGGAAGCCGTAAACTTGGCCCAGATGGCTGAACAACAAGCCCAGGAAGCTGCTCAGGTGAGAATTAAGGCTCCCATAAAACCTTCTAGCAGGGAATAAAAAGAGAACAAAATTGAATTACTCGACTTCAAAACTCCAACATGCATCACTTTAATGAAGGCAATAGTGTAACAGACTGTAGATAAAGGGAAGGGATGTCATGAGGCATGGTAAGAGCAAATAATAGTTCATTATCACGTGTATGATATCAACTTAAACATGTATAAGAAGTGGACCTATGGATGAAGATAAAGATGTTTTACAGATGACAGTCTGCTGCCCTCTGTAGTCTCATACATCAAAACCTGCTTGCCATAACAAGGGAAACATGGCCTCTATGGACGGGTTAACAGCCAAATTGATTTCATTATATTTTATGTATCAAGAAATACCATGTGCATGTGTTCCTTTGCACATATGAAAGTATTTAGGATGCTTGTAAATATCACAGAATTGGGCAAGTTAAAAAAATGTAGTGGGTACATCTGTTTGCTTCAATTTCAGTGAGCAGTTCAAGGGCTGCGCAGGTAGAACAAAAGACCATTATGTGAGATACAGAAAGTTTGGTTGAAATTATACCAACCAATTATTATGTTGACAGACAGATTAGAACCCACTGTCTGTGGCCACTGTTCACTGTGAAATAGTGCCCTCTGGAGATAGATTCGGTGGCTGCTGGCCATTTTATACTGGGGAAAGTTAGACGCAATGTCTGCAACACATATTCCTCATAAGGAAGTGTGAAGTGCATGGCAGCGACATAGTGTAGGATTTGTACAGGGTGTTTGTTTATTTTGTATTATGAAATTTACGTATCTAATTTCTGTAAAATATGTATACATGTATGTTTCTGTTCGAAATGGAAAAATAAATGAATGAATGAAAATTGAATGAATGAGTGGCCACGTAAAGCATCCTCTTTCCTGTCTGGCTGCTGTGAACTGCAGAACGTGGACGCCACGGAGGAGGAATTCAACCAGACGGCTGAGCTGGTCAAGCTGAAGGTCGCCGAGGTAGATGGTGCTCGTGACAGGGCCGCCACACTTCGTGACCAGGTGGCTGAATTGGAGCGGCAGATTACGAGGGATGTCAATGAACTTGAGGGTAAGATTGCTTAACTACACATATCAATCGTCTGTCTATGCAAGGAAGCCGCTTCTGCATTTGCAAAATAATGCCCCTTTTAAGAGATACATGAATGTTTAAAAACGTTAAGTATATAGTTGTATGAGCACATTTACATGGAAAAACAGCTGCTTGGAATGGTTTAGATGACTCCCATTTGTACACCTGTGCCATGGATGATTAATGGAGACATCTCTGTTTGTTCGTTTTTTTTCTTCTCAGTATTCCATATTGAACTGCTCTCTGTTTCGTTGACTCTGTAAAACTAGTCTCTGCTGATCCAGTGACCAAAATAACATTATGAGTTTTTGCTTGGTACATTGTATATGCCACAAAGAAACCACTCTTTACCCGAGATGTGTGGTAATTTTCCAGGCAAGAAACTGGATTGGTCATGGACATGGGTGATGCCAGTGGTATCTTTGTAGTACAGTACATTCCTGCTGTAACAATTCCTCGGGACCAGCGGTTCCTGTCATGATATTGATTTATTATTATTATTTTTTTGTTTTGTTATTGCCAAACAGTAAAGTATGCAAAGATATTTAGATGATAACTTTTGGACCTGAATTTATACTTCGTTGTAATAAGAATTTTATGATAAACATGTTAATTATATTGGGAGTACACTGTATAGAAAATAATGTAGTAAATTTTGAGTTGTAATTTTTCTTGACATAGATAATTCACATAGAGGAGGATATATTGTACCATATTTTGCTGATGATGTTTGTCTCAGAGATTCTCAAAAAATGAGGGAGGATGAATACGGATGAGTATCTAAAGGAAAAGTCTGTGAAAAGATGCATTCATTCTGTCTAGAGGGGGAGGGGAGGGGATATACAGATTCTTTTGAATTCATTTCAGTTCAATAGTTTGTTTATTTCCATCATCAAACAAAGGAAAGAAAAAGAAATGAAGAAAACATGATTCAAAGCGGTGCAAGTTCTCGATTTGTCTGTCATTCATCTGATAAGAACAGTTATTTTTTTTTTTTGTGGAATACAATATAAAGTATATGCACAAATGATGTCATTTAAAAAAAAAAAGAGAAACAGTGCACACTTTGTCTTGGTAACAAAAACAAGTGAGTAATCATAACGACGGAAAACAGTGTTCCACTATCCAGTAGCCAAGCTTGTAAGACGTGGAACACTGGAAACAAAAATACTTGGCGTCCTCTTCCGTTCCTTTGCAGAATTATATTTCTGCACCCTGACCTGAAGGAAATTTCTCATATTTTGAGACCATATCTTTTTGGTTAAATGTATAATATGTTTCTTTCTTCACTCTACAGGTCTGCAAAACACATTCAACACCAACGGCGTTACGCTGCAGAATCTGACGGGCGAAATCAATGCGCTGAATATGAAAATGATGGAGATTTTAGAAGATATACAAACCAAGGCTGTAGAGTACAGGACCTGTAAAGAACAGCCAGTTGCAGCTCCGTAATTAGATTTGCTCAAGAGGAATTTCCAGGTACCTTAGCAACAATCTCCACTAGAAAAGAGAGAGAGAAAGAAAAATGATAAAGAACAGAAGGATTGTCTGAAACAATTGGGGGTAGGTATTGTTTATAGTCACCAGAAATGTCTATGTAGATAGCGTATCTGTGAAAATCAATTTTACAAACGGGGGGTCTCTCAACGTGGACTCGAAATCTGACATGACACGACATACTTAACAGTATGCATCTGTGATCAGACATTACTCTTCAGGGGATTTTTTCAAGTGGCTATTAAGATTTAAAGAGTGTGAGGAACGATCAAGGAGCTGCATTCGGTTACTCTTTAAAGCACACGTTCAGAGATGCTGATGTGTATGGATGTTGGGATACCACCCAGTTCAACTCAATCTTTCAGAAGCTTTTAAAGTTGTTCTCACAATAGTCTGCTACTTTGTGTATTCCATGGTGCTTCACTCTTTAAGACATGCTTTAAGATAAGCATTCGGCTTTCAGCTGCCTAGTGTAAAGCTTCGTCCATCGGTTTTGTATTGAGGGCAGGTCCGTGGCACATATTTAAGTGTGCTATGCATTGCAGCTTGGTGCCTTTACCTTCCACAGACAACGTACTCATCATGTCTTATGGCAAGAGGCTAAGTTGTACAGTTTGCACTATTTTATACAAGACTTTGTATTTTTATATCAATCTGGCACTTCGCCATATTCGAATGTGATACAGCCTTACATGGTTAAGATTGTTGGCTGCGCATTCAGCTGTATAGGAATTCATGAAGCTTGGAACAACAATTTTTAAGGCTGTAAATTATTTCATGATGGTGCTGACTTCATAAGATTATATGCTTTTTTTTCTTCAATATGAAAAACTTTTTTCTTTTCATAAACAAGTGTTTTTTCACGCAACTCAGTGTGTCATGCACTGCAGAGATATTTAAGACTATTTAAAGCACATTCATTGCGAAGATGGTAATGATTATATGTTTGCTTCTTATGCTTGAGTTGAGATCAAATACTTGTTGATGACTTCCCCCGAGTATTATGTTCAGTTATTTGAAAATTAAGATGCATATTGAGCCAGACTACATAGAATCTGAGTCAAGCAGTTTTGTTTGATGGTTGTTAATTACTAGTACAGTTTTCTTTAAGTAGAAACCCACAAGTATTATATTAATGTTCTAATTTACTTCATCAAGCAGTTTAATAGTGTCCATGCATATCATAAATGAATGTTGCACTGCTATGTATACAATTTGACAAAATTTATTTAATCTGTAGGTAAATGCTACGTTCATTTGTCCATTTTTTTTTTTTTTGTATAGCTCTGTTTAATCCTCTTAGGAACACAATGACATCATGTTCAAAAAAGCCAGATGACTCTATTTGTACTTTTATGTATTATTTGGTATGAATATGATTGGGTGCTTCATAAGTTTTAATGTAGCTTTTGTTTACTTACTTGTTTATATTTGTGTTTTCTATTTATGTTTGAATTTAGCATGTAGGTTATCGATTTGACAGGTATTTTCTAGATGTCTCTTCCTGTGGTTTCCCATATACACCACAGAATACAAAGACACACTCACAGATTTATATGAAGAAGATTAAAGTGAGTTCAAGTAGAGGAGGAGGAAAAAAATAAACTCATTTTGCAAATCATATGATGCTCCAGTATTCAGGTGATGGTTCTTGAACCAAACTCCATAGATACATTGCTTCTCATGTGATAACTTTCAGTACAGCATCCTATTTCTTATCTGTTTGAGATATATATTAAAAAAAACACGTCATTGACGTCCTTGAAATATATCTATTTATACAATAATATTTGTACTGGTGGGTATGTACATTGTAATGTTGACCACGCCCCAGTAGTGCACAGTTTGTGCTTTGAAAAGGAAAACACACAGTGCAGCTCGCATTGTGTGTGATCAGATCATTTCAAATATACTGTGCTGCCACATTTGGCAAAGCTATTATGTCCAGTGAACACTTACAAACACTGTCCCAATAATTTTATTTATATATACCTGAGTTAATGAGGATATATACCATCATTTTAGTCCAAGGGATCATGTGTCTGCCATCCGTTACAATGGCAGAAATCTAGTCTGGGCTTTCATGTCTACATGTGGCAATTGTTCTATCTTGTCACCATTTTTTCTATATTCACTATGCAAAACTATATAACATAGCACTGTTTTTAACCCGTTTAACATGTGTACGTGGCGTATATTTTAATAAAAACAGTCCCCTCTTGTGTAAATAATATCTACCCCTTGTCAAGTGTGGATTTGTTCAACAATCCTTTTTGTTTTGATTGTATATATATCTATAGTGAAAACTTTGAGCAAAGAAAATGGGTTTCATCGGGATTCGACCCCGAGACCTCCGGATTACTAGACTGATGCTCTACGGACTGAGCTATTGAAAGCCCTAGTGCTGTCGTCCCAGAACCCTTAATTCTCTTTGCTCGTGTGGTCAGAAGCTATAATGTGTGTATGTGTGCCACACACACATTAAAGGGTGTGTACAGTTCTGGTCGAGGTGAGGATTTAACTTTTAACGTTTTGCGAGATATTCAGAAACCACTCTATGAGATGTCAAAGAGCATGCAGTTCTAAGGGGTATCAAAAGTTTATTCGATGAAAATCGGTTTTGAAATGGCTGAGATATCCAAAAACAAGGTGAAACAAAGAGATCCTAATAAGGTTGTGGCATGTCGCCTTTTATTATTATCACTTTTTTTGGATATCTCAGCCATTTACAAACCAATTTTCATCAAATAAACCTTGAATCCTTCTTAAAATTACATGCTCTTTCATATTTCATCAGAGGCTTTCCATTATCTCACTTAGGAATGTTCAAAACATGAATCGCCACCTCAACCAGTACTGTACAGTCCCTTTAACCTGACATAAACCCAAAGGATGTAAATCAACTTTGGGATAGTTGTCAATGTGAGGGATTGCCGAAGCAATCCAGCCTTTTTCAATTTTTGTAATATATATTGAAACAAAGAAAGGGAAAACTGACCAGAAACAAATGATATACTGTATAATTGTAGTGAAAACTTTGAACGTAGTAAATAGCAAGTGTGTCTGGTATGAGATATCTATCTATCTTTACATATATATATATATATATGATATATATATATATATATATATATATATATATATATATACAGTATATATATATATATATGTATATTATATACACAATGTATATATATATATATATATACTAGATATGAGAAAGGAAGGAGAGATCAGTATGTAGCTTTTGACATCATTATTCCTCTTACTGTTCCTCCATTTTGGAATATATATATATATATATATATATATATATATATATATATATACACTCAGCAAAAAACAGAAAGTAAACACTTTTTCCAATTAATATTTTCCATAGAAGATCTGATGAAAACCATTGTGTTATATATCATATTAAAGATGATTTAATTGGCTATCAAGCCAGCAGGTCTATACAAAGGGAAACTTTACGCATGAGTAAACACATTCATTTTTGTCCTCCAAGGCAGAAAAGTAAAATTGCAAAAACTGACATATTGAAATTCACTTGCAAATGCCCTCCAAGATAGGAATAATAACAAAATACCAATTTCACGCAATGAGAGACATGAATGAAATAGCAGAAATACGTTTCCATTCACTCGTTTCTCTTTATATTCTAAAACGAAAGTATAGTGGGGAAACTAAAGGTGGAACATAAGAATTTTCTATCAATTCAAGCTTTAAATGATATAGGGAGTAAGCTGCAAAGGTGATAAAATCGACAGAATTTCTTCTTTTCACCTGTTACTTAAGGAATTTAAGAATGCATGAAACAAATTTTGGAACCAAATATTATTTCAAATTTTCTTAATTTGGACTAACGCTTCAAATTTAAACTTTGTTGCCATTACTTTTTCTCTTATGTCTTTTGACTACGGATTTGACAGAAGATTCTTCAATTTCTTCCATCATTTTTTGTTTTTCTTTATCTTTGGAGGGTTACAGAGACATTGTAGAGATCATCGGTTGAGTTTTGCAAATTGATTTGCATTCTTATTGTGTTGAATTTGTCTTGTTTTCATTGTTATATGGAACAGCATACACGTTTGAATAACAACTTGTCCATTTTTACAATTTCTACATTTTTGACTGGGAAGAGAAAAACGGATGTGTTCACTCATGCGTAAAGTTTATCTTTTTATTGACCTACTGGGTTTATAGCCAATTAAATTACCTTTAATATGATATATAAAACACCATTATTAGCCAAATAATCCATGAGAAAGATGAACTTGAAAAAGTATTTACTTTCTTTTTTTGCTGAGTGTATATACATATATATATATACACATATGAAGAGTGTAAACGCAAAAAGTGAATAAATAGATAAATAAATTAATTAAAAAAATCAGTCTAGGGCAATTACCCCTGGCCAATTACCCCAGACCCTTTCAATTCAATTCAATTCAATTCAATTTATTCGGCACAAAATAACTCAAAATGCATCATGTACACAATAAAAACAAAAGCAATGTGTATAAACATACATGCACATATGATGGAAATTGATGCCGGGACCCCTTTGAAGAATCTGGTGCTTGTTGTTGGGGCCCAAAACAAATTATACAAAATACAGTTGCTAAATAGCACATTGTGCAAAAATGAAAATGAAGAAAAAAAAATACACACACACACACACACACACACACACACACACACACACACACACACACACACACAATTATTAGCCCTACACTATGCATATACACACACACCACATTCTTATCACACACACATGCCGCGCACACCCAACACACTCATTCAGTAGCAATGTCAAGATCAAAGAAGTGAAGAATAGAAGAAATTCGGTAGCAAGTAGTCTACTCAGACATGGATAACAGTTTCCTAAAAGTATGTTGTTTGAATAATGTTCTGAAGCGAGAAAGTGTAGTGCTGGACTTGAGATCTGGACTAATTGAATTCCATTCAGTTACACCTGTAAAACGAATTGAATGGGTTCTAACTGTTAAACGGGCTAATGGCATTCTCAGGCTATATCTTTCCCGAGTAGAATAATCATGAAAACACAAATTACATTTAAACATATCATGAAATAAAATTGGGAGAATACCTTTATGATACATGAACATAAACACTAGTATATTAAATCGAACAAGTTCATGAATGGGTAGAATTTTAAATTTGACAAAGATTGGTAAACTTGACCTGCGAGAATTACTCTTAGAAATCAATCTTATTGCACGCTTTTGTAACATATATAATTTCTCAACATGAGTTTTATATGTCTTTCCCTGACCCTAACCATAATCCTCATCCTGAACCTAGACCTAACCTTAAATCTAATCTTTACTCTAACCCTTATCACTTACATGTACCAGTATATAGCTGGGGGGGGGGGGGGGGGTAATTTCCCTGACATTTCATCAATTGCGGTATGGGAGATTGAATCTGATGAAAAATAAAGAAAATTATTACATGAAATATGTACATGTGATGATTTTGATATCTTAAATTTCTTGTATAATAAGTCGTCCGTTGAGAATGATAAGGGCGTTTAGTTGTCACGAAACCCATAGTGTTCAAGACAACTTAACGCCCTTCTCATTCTCAACAGACGAAGTGCACTTTTCTTTTTTTTTTTCTTTTCATTTTCTTTGTCAATTTGATGATGACCTAGTTAAAAAAAAACAGAAAAAAAAGAAGGAAAAAAAAAAAAGGCCTGGGAGTCTCCCGCTCACATGGGGTATGGTATCCATTTATTCTATTACATTGGTAAAGAGACCTGCAAAGTACATTGTACCTAGAAAACTTGATAATGCAGTTTAAAGAAAAATAAAGATCAAAATATAAAAACTGGTCCTCTTTCAGTCCTCGCCTGGATCTACCGTAACTAATCCTTGGAAGTACATGCGGCAATGAACTAAGAGAGTATTTTTCATCTAAGCAAGATTTTCTTTTTTTTTTTTTTTTTGGTTGTACCAACAAACTGAGGACTTGAAAAATACTCTAAATTAGTACGAGCGAGTGAGCCGAAATTTGTCTCTTTTTCTCTTTTTTGATTTTTTTTTTGCGCCCCCCCTCCCCCGTATGTTCGAACCGTTGGCGTCCTCTTTTGATCCAATCGTCGATCGCTTCAGAACGAATGAAATTGCAGTCGCTGCTCCGTGAAACATTTTGCCTGCTAAATATAAAATGACATGTGTGAACACAATAGACACTGTCATTTTGTCATCATCACGTTTTGTTCTTACCTTCTTTTTTGTATAAATTTTGGCGAGCGAGCGCAGCGAGCGAGCCGAAAATTTTTGTATTTCAGCTCACAGAACATGGAATTTTTGTGTGAACACAATAAACATTGTCATTTTGTCCGCGTCATCATCATGTTTTGTTTTTATCTTGTTTGATTTGGTTTTCTGCCCCCCTCCCTCCCCCTTCCGGGCGATTTTTGTTTCTTTTTTTTTCTTCTTCTTCTTGTTCGTTTTTTTTTTCCGTTTTTTTTTTTCTTCTTCTTCTTCGTTTTTTTTTTTTCGTTTTTTGCGCCCCAAGGAGTGGCGCCCGGGGCACGTGCCCCCTTGCCCCCCCCCCCCCCCCCTAGATACGCCACTGAGTATAGATTCCCTTATTGGGGGTTCTGGGGTTCGTGTATAAAAGGCCTAATTTACCATTTTGCAGATGAAACAAAAACCCAGCATTAGTGCTTCAAAAGAGTTCTAAAATGTGAGTTAGGGATAGAAACGGCCACTGTAAAAACTTGAAGCCGTATAATCGATGTTAAGTGTTAATAAATACACAAAATGTAAAATAATAACACAATGATATAAATGTTTCCAGCCTAAACCGTCTACAGTTACGGTTTATTGGGGAAAACACTGATATCGCCTAATATTTTAGGTTTTATTGCAGAAGTTTTATATGGTAGGATGTTTTGTCGTACAACAGACCTACACAAATGCATCAAATGTGATATCTCAATTTCAACATTTTTGAAAGGCTGCTTTCAGAGGTAAACTGGACCTTTTAATGTACACTGTGACTCCATACAGTGATAATGCCTGTCGAGCTCTGTGGCAAATTTGACCTTGTGTAATTTTGCGAGAAAAGGAGGGAAATGTGAAAATTAGGGCCCAGTACATATGGCCATAGGCCCTCCACTCTCACACAGAGAGCCTATCCCTGGAACTGCAATTGATATATTTAATTAAAACTGCAGTCACCATTATATTTACTCATAGCATTAACTTCTCGTTCTAGAGAAGAAGATTTATAAACACTTCCTTATTTGGGGGATTATTTTCTCCCCTCCCCCCACTCCATGTGGCATTGTGCCCCCGAGGCTACCCCACATGTGGAAAATTGTTCCCATTTGTACTTATATAATTTCCTACAATCTTTGGCTATAACACCTGTCAAGTTTGCAACTGATTGACAAATTGCCCTACATCGACGTAAATAGGCACTGAATTGATCAGTGTTTTAATAGTAGCCATGATAAAAAAATTACGTCGATGTAGGGCAATTTGTCAATCAGTTGCAATGAAAACATCTCGACGGAAGAATTTTCATGAATTTGAATAACCTGTCAAGTTTGTTGAAAATCTTACCTTTTATTCTTGTACTTTCAAGGAGATGAAAATATGAGAAATTGGGCCCCAACTTGACTCCCCCCCCCCCCCCAATTCCTGGATCTGCCATGAACAAACTTGGAAACTATACAGTCACCAATATACATACTCATTGCACTAACTGAGCCTATCTGTCCTGATTCTATAGAAGAAGACTTCCAAAGATTCCATAAATTCATGGCCTCCCCTCCCCCGCATTGTGACCCTTGCAATAACTGGGGGTCTCCTCATAGTGAAGAATGATGCCCAGCATTTGCACATATCGCCTTAGCTATAATCCCTGCCAATTTTGCGTCGGGAAAATCAGACTATGCGTTTTCAAGAAGATGAAAATTTGAAAATTGGTCCCAATTTGGTACCCCATCTCATCCCCTATAATCTGCCATGTTCTATCACCCTAGCGATAATCCCTTCTGATGAAAATCAGACTATGCGTTTTCAAGAAGATGAAAATGTGAAAAGTAATGATCCCAGTTTAAGCCCCCTCCCCCGCCCATCCCCCAATCTGCCAATATCAAACTTGAAACAACAGTCACCAACCAACTTATTCTTATCACTTACAGTTGGCAGCAGAATTATTCATCCCCATTACATTATGGACACTATGGCAAATCAAATAACATTGCAATTACTAAATCATATACAAGTGGTGAACAGATAGTTTATTACAAATGATTACCTGATCAATAGTCTTTGATTTGCATAAGTTATTATAGTTAGAAACTTTTTATTTTTCTTTCTTCCGATGCACTGTACTAGTTATTTTTGTCAATTATTTATAGCTAAATTGTGTCTTGCATAGTATATATACTTGTGCATGATGATTGCCACTCTACTATCTTCTTTTTAATTAATTATTATTATTATTATTTTACATTGCTCGGTAGCTTAGTCTATTTATATGATAGCAGTGCATTACTGTAGTCTGACTCGAGCACGTGATACGACCAGTGCGAAGGTCATGCATTGCATGTTCGTCTACCCAGAGTGCATGTAGTCTCCTCAGTGGGGAATCCCCGCCAGTATGTCTAGCCGACACATTGTACAGCAGACATGGCAGAGACTGTGTAGTACAATAATACTTACCGTGCTTGGGCGAGTGCAGGCAAGACTCAATACTGTGACAGCACGAATTACCTTCTGCCACTCTATTATACCGCCACCGCATTTACACCAGTGAAATCGGTAAGACTACAACTAAACATTTTTCCCATTAATGAAAATAGTGATAGTGCGGGAGATTTATGACAGGGTACTTTACATGCATGCATGCCCATTATCATGGAAACATCAAGTCATTGATTTGCCTTATACACAGTGTACTTCCTTTTTCATTACATGTACACGGTGCTTTTACTTCGCAGATTTTGCATTCGCTAGTGGCATATCTTGCGCAGAAAGAGGTTTCTCCCCTGCCAGGTGCACAATGTCATACGGCTCTCTCCCCAGCCAATCGAGCAGTGACGCTGCAGGTGCCGGACAGGTAAACACATTCAAATGAATCATGACAATTTGTCATTTTCTTTGGTAAGACCTTTCAACCTAACACATGAGTTGTTTTATACAAATGCATGAAAGCATCGACTAGAAATATTAGCACAGGCAATAATAATGCAGTGAGAACACCAATAATTATTGTTATGCAACGAGATAAATTGAAGAGCATGCAGGTCCGTAACGTCACCATCTCTTGAACCTCCTTGTAGCAAGAAGGTTCAAGAGATGGAGTCACAGCAGTTCTATTCTCTTTGCCAGTCCCTTGTTAGATGACGTCACTAAATAATTTGAAGTATTGTGCCAAGCATGATATGCCCCTCAGATAGGAAGACAATAGATGCATGTTTCATTGCACGAAGCCAATCTCCATGGAAGATATGTCTTTATGATGGTATTCAGGGCCGGCGCAGTGTTTCAAAAGTGTGGGGGCCCACTTCCGGGTTCCATGAGCTAATTAATTAACAAGCAAAAATAAAAAGGGCCTCAGCTCATTCTCTTAAAACACATAACCTTACCGCCGCCATACTTCAAGATCTCTATTTCTATTTTAGTGCCACTTACGTACTTCCAGGTTGAAAAAAGTGTGGGAGCCCAAAGTGATGACACCTTATGTATTTCTATGTATGGTGCACAAAAAGTGTGGGGGCCCGAGCCCCCACGGCCCCCACGGCTGCGCCGGCCCTGGTATTTACTTTTCGCCATCCCTACTTATAAAAGATGACACCCCCGTCACACTAGAGGCGGAATGAGCCGGAATGCCGTTGGAATGAAAATCCTCCCTACATTCCTGCATATTCGAGGTGAACTCTAAAAATTCTGACAATATTCTGAGTGCGTTCCAGACATTCGGGCCCATTCTTGTGCCGTGGCCAGTCCGAATGTTTTACCCATGCTTAAAACATTCGAGGAGCATTTGAAGTGGAGAAATATCGATCTGCATTCGAAGGGTATTCTGTAAATTGGACTCTGATTGTATTCTAATATTCCTACGGCATTAAATTATTCCTACAGCATTCTAACAGCATTTGAAACAATCTGAACTCATTTGAGGGAGTATCGGAATGGTGTTGCACCTCAATTTCTGCCAAAATATCTCAAATGCTGAAATTCTCATACAATTACTCCCATAGCAGTTAAATATTGGTTAGTGAAAAGGTTAGAGTAAAAGTTAGAGATAGGGTTAGGTTTGGAGTTAGAGTTTGGGTTAGTGTTAGGATTAAGTTCAGGATTAGGAGTTAGGGTTTAATAGGGTCATGGGAAGGGTCTGGGGTAATTGCCCAGGGATAATTGGCCTTGACATTCTCTTTCAAAGAGGTTTTGCTGGAGGAAAGCAATCTGTAGCAAAGCAACATGGTCCAAGGATGATCGGGTTGAGACTGGTGAAAATCGCTATTATTATGCTATCAGAGACCATTCCGGCGACATTCACACACGGGACATTCGTGTTGCATTCTAAGTACATTCTAAGTGTATTCTAATTTTTCGGGCTGCATTGTGTGTGAATTCGTGAACATTCAAAGTATATTGGTAGCCATTCCGGGAACGTTCTGACCGCATTCGAAATGAGTTTGTACTGCATTCGAGGCGCTTTCCGACCATCAGACTTCGGGCATAATCGAACCGCGCTTGTGCGGCATTCGAAGTGCCTTCTAACAATTCTGACAGCATTCTAACATCATTCTGAATATTAGCGTTCCAAGTACATTCGAGCAGCATTCGAGAGCTGATTCATTTGGAATGTGAAAGAATGATTCGAGAAGGGTTCGAAGTGCATTCCAAGTATTCGAACAGCATTGCCTACCAAGCTGTTGGAATTTGAATTTTTCTCCCGAATGTGGCACGAATTTTGAAAATCCTTAATTCCGGCTGGTTCTGCTTGATTCGGGCTGATTCCGAATTAGTGTGACGGGGGTATACGAGCGATACATGGGAGTAAAGACGCGGGGACGCGCGAATAGAAATTTGCGCAAAAATTGCTGAAATAAACATCAACTTAAACCGAGTGGACATATTGGACACTAATGGCATATCACTTTGTAAAGTACTATACCATGGCTACACCGAATCAGCTTCATTTAAAGGACAAGTTCACCTTCATAAACATAAGGAGTGAGAGAATGTAGCAATATTAGTAGAACACATCATTGAAAGTTTGAGGAAAATCAGACAATCCGTTCAAAAGTTATGAATTTTTGAAGTTTTTGTGCAGTACCCGCTGGATGAGAAGACTACTGCAGTAAATGAATAACTTAGATGTCACATGCGTACAACAATATAAGGAAAATATAAAGAGAATTTCACAAAATTCCATCTTTTGAAAAAAATACACATTCCCCTGACTCGTTACCGACACATGTTATGGGTAATATTATTCTCCCTGCCTTTAGAAAGAGGCAAGTCAAGTGCTCTTTTATTATGCGAAAAAAGTGAAAATACGTTGAATTTTCTTTAACATTTTCTTTATACTGTTGTACGCATATGACTCACAAGCTGTAGTAGTCTCCTCATCCAGCGGTTCCAACACAAAAATTTAAAAAGATTCATAACTTTTGCATCGATTGTCCAATTTTCCTCAAACTTTCACTGATGTGTTCTACTAATATTGTTGCATTTTCTCAATCCTTATGTTCATGAAGGTGAACTTGTCCTTTAATAGTCAGAATTACGCGGATCGAGAAGTGATAAAGTCGGCTTCCCAATGGGTACAATTTCATACACTTCCACAACATACACCTCAGATTCACTTTCGCACATTATTTCCGGACGGAATTGACTATCATTTTACATACTTTATCATCAGGTGAAGTTTCATTTCATTTTTGTCAAATAAAAAATCAGAATGCACCCGAAATTATCTTAAGAGTTCAAAATGAAACTTCAGATTGCTCAGAAACATGGACGGCATCGAACCCCATCATCAATGCACACACATGCGTGGATCTGTGGAATTCTTTTGGAACTCTACTGAAAATAATTGATAGCTGTTTGAATAATCAAAACAAGTTGGAACTCCATCCCTTGAACCTCCTTTACTTGTAGGCACTTCACTCGTTTTGCAAGGCCGACGTAGCAAATTTATAGAATTATGTCGAAACAAAAAATGAATTTGCGCTTCAGACCCAGACCAGAAATGAAACCATTCATTTCATTGATTTTCATTGAGTATGTTAGCATTTTTATCATTATCATTGATGAATATACTATAAGCTTTAATGAATACTTTTATTCTGTCAGGTGGATGCGCTGGCATGCAACTTTTATATAATGATTACATGAATTAGAATTACCCCCACAGTGCTTATCTCCATTAATTTAAAGCCAACATGCCTGTGATCAAATTAATGACACTTACTTCTGCTCATGTGCAAAGTGGAACTACGAAGTTCCAAACGATGGAACTTTTTTTGTTTTGTTTTGTTTTGTTTTTTTGTTTTTGACTGAGGTGGTTAGATACTTTATTCGTTTTCAAAGCGGCATAGATTATACACATGATTACCCAACATAACATTATGGAATTTATATTCAAACAAATAATGAACCTTCACAGACCAAGTGACCACACGGTCTATAGATTAATGAAGTGGTAACGTGATTAGCAGGTTTAAAACGATGAAGAAATTCTTGACATTTACTCAAATGCTAATTAAGAATCCAGTGCGGAGACTAATCAGAAAATCAGAGTGTAATTTACACGGTGGATTTTGGATCTGAGATTGAATTTATGATTCTGAATTTTGATTTATTACTTCCAACCAATGATACGAATATCTACTTGGTTTTTGTTAGTGTACACTTCATAGTTACGAGGTAACAAAATTAATACATAAATACCCGAAGTTGAAAATATGAAAGTAGATGAGGACAATTTGTCAGTCACCTGCAATTAAGAAAAAAAAAAAGAAACTCAGTGCAATTAAGGAATCATTAATTTGCATGAATATCAGTAGGTCTACCCGCTGCGACTATACACCTACAGGCATTGGGATAAGAATTATACCATCAACTATATCAGCGAAAGCTCGATATGGTTTGGCACCCCGGTCTAGTATACTCAGGAGGTCGTGGGTTGGAGTGCCACCCAAGTATGAATGCCCATGATTATTCATCATGTATATGGCTATTACTCCAGTACAGAATAAAGGTTGTTATATTTTACGTTGATGAGGGCAACTTGTCATGCAGCTGCAATAAATAAACATCTTGAAGCAATACGAATCATAATTACGTGTATATGTCATGCATACTTGCATGCATAAAACCAGGGCAAACAAAAAATGTCATATTTCTAACTTGAACTTACCAAATATTAAAAGAAAAGATTGAAATTATTTAGTTAAACATTCGCGTGCCTCATTTTAGAAAGTCAATCAATAATTGCACTGTTGACTTCAAGAGCCTAAAAGAAACGAAACAGAGCTGTTTCTATGCCTATCAGTTTTACAAAATACAACTGTACTTCAGTTTATGTCTGTTTCGCAAATTTGGAGCATAAATCCCACCAATAACGCCATTTTCGTAATAAATTCAAATTTATGGATGTTTCATTCCCGGGAACATTAAGACGAGCTTTATTCTATAGCTGGAATCCAGTTTGCATACGTGTGTATTGTTGCTATGTCAGACAAGCCTCAGACAAGCTTTCAAGTTGTCAGGAACAACCTCTCTATAAAAGGTATGCATGAATTTGATTATATGTTACAGTTTCAGTAAGTTTTATTTCTCCACTTCTCATGCTTGTATAAAGGAAATCGATGTGACAGAACAGACAATGTTCACATGAAAATAATCCTACACATGAGTGCTCATTTCAAATATTAAATTATAAGAATACGTACATAGTTCCATGGTATATTTTAAAATAAACATGTCTGGATAGGAGACCGTTATCGATAAGCAAATAGCTTGACTGTGGATAACGGCCTCTGGAGATTATGACTGGGTCTTGTTACAGTTATCTCTATTTTTACTGATGGAACAAATACGCATTACACGCAAAATATATAGCTTAACCAGTCGAATATTTCCTATAGCCCTTTTTACACTTGTGTTTCTTAACCCCGGACTTTCTCTGACCCAGAACTATCGTTAGTCCCGTACCAATTTTTTTTCAGCTTTTTACACTGGCCAATTAGTCCCGTACTATCTCTTGTCCGGGGCTAAGGAGAAAAGTGACCTTTTTACACTCGTATTTCTTAGCCCCGGACTTTCCAAACCAGATGAATATTCATGATTACGCTGTGCACTGTACACGTACACGCACGCACCGGCAGCACTTGATTACCTCGTTTCTGATTGGTCAGTGGGGGTCGGACTTCGTCTCCGCCGCTTAGCCCCGGATTCTTCGTTCTGTTTACACTCACTTGCTTGGCACCGCAATTGCGGTGCTAACCCTGCTATTTTGCAGGGCCAGATAGTACGGGATTATCGGTGGGGCTAGCCCACTTTGGCAAAAACGAGTGTAAACAGAAAGTGGGCTAAGGATAGTCCCGTACCAACGGTGGGGCTAAGGCCCCCCCCCCCCCCCTTAGCCCCACCGTTGGTACGGGACTAAGCAAAAATTTACAAGTGTAAAAAGCCGGCCCTTATGTCATGTGTCATGTCATGTGTGATGTCATACTTATTCATCGTCTTGGAAACTGGCGATCTAAGCAGCCCCACCTTGACCGAATACATTGCATCTGTGAACACTATCGTCACTGACCATGCTCCCCTTTTTATCAAAAGATAAAATCGATTTAAAACTTTCTTACTACACAGTCTTCCATAGACCTACAGTTGAAATCAACTTTATAATCAATTTTGACTCTTCGTAAAACAGGGCCCAGGTTCCAACCCAAGCTATAACAAAAGACTGTGACATCACCACTTCTGGACTCTATTGTGAGTCATTGTTCTTGTGTGAGGGAGCCAGCGCATAAATGAAGACGAATCATACAGTACACGTAGTTCATGTGCGAAAGCCAGACACAGATCCTATCTATACGAGCATGTTTATATCAAACTACATGATGACAATGCGTATTCATACTTCGTTCACAGTGGTACTGAGTTACTAACATGAGACGACCTGTTTCTTTTGAATTCGTTCTTTCTGGTACCCTCGGATAGCGCTGATACACGGTCAATTCAATCCTGAATGTTATACCATGGACCCTACCACACGCAGGGTCCATGGTTATACTGAGTCGCAGTGTTGTAAACGGGTCTTATGTGTGTGATGGAGGCGTAAGCCATGTAATGACCTTCCTTTCCTTTCAGTTCGTTTGCCACTTTACTCGTTTTCAGAGCAGCGTGATACATAAGCTTGCCGAACGTACCAATAATTTGGGGGTTCATGTTCAAAATAAAACACTGTAAAGATGTAATAATCACAATTGCTTTTCTACCGATTTGTTATAAAGTATGCATACTTGCAGGGCTAGACAAGTTTTTGAAGACGGTGCCAATAATAATGTTCGTGTGCCTGTATCTCTCCGTATGTGAGCGTGCGTGACGCATGTGTGTGTGTCCGTATGTGTGTGTGCGTGCGTGTGTGTACATTGTATGTGTGTGTGTGTGTGTGTGCGTGTACGTGTGTATGGGGGGGGGGGATGGTTATTGGTCGGGCCAAGGGTCAATATAATTATATACTCCCTTCCTCCCTTTTGGAGCTGCAACCCCGGTTCTGCGTCCCCTGTAGGCACCATATCTTGTGATCATTAATTTTGTCAATAATGATTTCCTTTCTCCCTTTGTCACCAAATGTTGTGGCTTTCCACCATTAGGATGCTTTAGATTTGTGACGCGGACGTTAAGATGACGATTGCGTTGGCTGTTCTCCTGTCTCTCCCTGTGTCGTTTAAATTTCGAAGTAGCTTTAGATTTCGCGAAGACGCAGCATATAAAAAGTAAAATGGCGCCCCATTTTATGATCAGCGCATCAAGTAGCTCTCTACGTTGTGAATTTGAGCGGCTGCAAAAATGGCCCAGAACAAGAGATCGATTATGATAAGCATTTTGCGCATGCCCAGAACAGACTTTTTCCTCTACATGTTCCGCTTGTCGTGCGCGCGCAATAAGGGGATTCCCCGCTGAGCGAAACCTTAATGATATTATGATTGGTGTTTAGACAACAGAGATCGCTAAGTTTGAGTTATCGCCATTGACTAATGTCCGGTGGAACAAGCATTTTCTTCTAATCAAGAATTTTAGTCAGTGATCAACACATGAGCTGAGGTTTGAAGAGAAGAGCTGCGGGAAAATTAATCCCTCAGAAATCATGACTAGCTCCTACGAGCGATTTCAAGGTAGTGAGGTATGTACACGAAAAGTGACGCATTGTGCACAGCGCAAGAGTAGTATTTTGGCAGTTGCGACCATTTTGCATGAAACTTTGTATCAGGTACAGAATAGATGAGAGCTGTTTTTTTTTTGTGACTGCTACAATGTCGGTATTATATGGATGTTTCGTGTTCTCAGACAAGCACATGGCCATCGTATGTGGTCAGGGCCTGATTATAAATTATTTGTGTGCAGGAAATATTCCAAGTTATACATTCATGGTGTTGTCAAAGTTGTGTTACACATTGCACTGACATCCGCAAGCACTGTTCTGGGCATTCTGCCATGCATTTGACATAGCGTTTAATTTGTTGCGCTAGCAACGGTAGCAATCTTTGTTTTGATGGCAGTGGCGGATCCAGAGGGGGCGCACCGGGCGCGCGTCCCCCTCTTTATTTTTATTTGAAACAAAAGAAATAAAAGGAAAAAAATTGGTTGAGTGGTGCATGTGCCCCCCCCCCCTTTAATTTTGCAAAGGCGCTCCCCTTTACTGAATTCCTGGATCCGCCCCTGGATGGTATATGGTTTTCAAAACGCTCGGGCAACACTAATTATGCGCACGTCTTGTAGCCATGCATTAGTTACCATTTGCAGATGAAACAAAAACCCAGCTTTAGTGCTTCAAAAAAGTTCTAAAATGTGAGTTAAGGATAGAAACAACCAGTGTAAAAATGTGAACAACAGTTATAATAAGTCGATTTGCCTCTAGAAAACACCATCTACGGTTGGTCTGTTGAAAATATAGTGACATCTCCATGTATTTTAGGCTTTATTCCCCTTTATTGCGATTTTTTATGTGGTAGGATGTTTTGTTGGCCTACAAACAACTGACCTACACATATATGCGTCAAAATGTGATAACTGGAACATTTTTAAAATCACTGCTCCCAGTGGTAAACCGACGGTACCTTTAATTCCTTGTGTCTGCATGTTCCTGTGCGCTGACTGTGTGTCTGCGTGCTATATGCAACGTAATTATTGCACAGCCACAGCAACAGCAGCAACAACTATAGGAACGACAACAACAACAACGATCCAATTATTATTTTTCTGTTTTACACCGAATGCAGTAGCGCACAAGAGAGAAAGAGAGAGAGAGAGAGAGAGAGAGATTCTTATGAGCATTAAATAGGCATATATCCTCACCTCATCTGCTCCATATGGAAATCTTTCTTGGAATTTTCACACCTGACAATATTAGAAGCCAACAGTCCTGTAAAAGACCTTCATGAAGGTAATTAATAGAGTTTATCAAAAGTTAAGTGCAATTTGATTTTTTTTTCTCTGCAAATAAAAAACAAACAAACAAGCAAACAAACAGACAGCCCACATTAACAACTCCGTCGTAGACCCGACGCATTCATCATTGAAATGGCATGGAGCCCCTTGGAAATTGTCCTAAATGATTCAGCGAATACAGAAATTTAATACAGTTACATTAGCAAAAGTTTGAGGAAAATACAATTCGTTTAAAGGTTATAAATGATGTGAAAATTATTTTGTTAAATTCATGTAATGTCAAGCATGGACTACGATAAAAAGAAAGATGTAAATAGTAATTTTTATGGGAGAAGGGGACGTCGATACATTTTGAGGATTGAGAGAAGAAGACACTTTGATGACAGTTATATTGTGTCCTAAAATAGGCTGGCTTAACATTTTGTGGTGTCACTTCCGGGATCAATCGGCAGACAAGCAAAAAACAAAACAAAATAAAACAATCAAACAATCAAACAAACTAAAACCAAACCACACCAACAAAAAAGCAAACAAAACAAAACAACTACAACAAAAAAACCGCACCGGGCTTAATATTATTCTTTTGCCACCTTCGGGGTTAATAGGATGACAAGTGAAAAGACAAACACACACACACACACACAACAGGCACAAGGCTTACAAGCTTCACAGTTTCTGAATCTTACGTGTGGCTGTTCTATTATTAAACATATTGTGTTGTGTCTGCAAATATTTTTTTTTTTGTTCCTGTTATTTATACTGGCACTTTGACGTGATTTTAGTTTATGTCACCATAACCGTGGTCAAACTGGCAAAATATGCAATCTTTAACTTCGCGATCTTTTGCCGGTGTGACCGCGGCTTATGACTGTTTCTTTTTCTATTTCTTCTTCTTTTTTTTTTGTACTTTTTCCATGCGTATCCGATTCTTCCGTGATATCCAACACTTACTGGGATCAACCTACAAGACACAAATTTGCAACACTCTTAAGTTAATAAAGGGGGAAGGGGTTACACACGATTAGAGCTTCACTTCGCTCCTAAGGTATTGTTATCCATCTGTACTTTCACAAATCCTTCAACTCTAAACGTGTCAATGTCGCTTTGCAGATGGACTGGAAACCCAGGGTCTTAGTCTGCACATCCAGCCTGCAGAGCAACGTGCAAGGATTCATTGACTGTATCAGTCGAGAGTTTGGCCACCTCACCAGAGACATTCAGTTCTGCCAACTGCCTTATAACGATGTGAGCGATTTTTCGTTCCGAGATCGGCCAGTGGATGCCGTGATCCTGTGTCACTCCATACATAACAGGAGAATGGCCATCACCGATGTCACAGACGCCCTCTACGACAAATTTCTGCCAAGGGCTGAGCATCTTCTTGGTGAGGGAGGAGTCCCCGTTAAAAAAAGAAAAAAAAAATGACATGGCTTTCTTCAGAAGTCCACTTATATGCATCGATTCTTGTTTTCGACGTCGGAAATTGTTTTTTACGTCAAATGTGGAAAATTCAAGAAACAGTAGATAGATATAATGTAGGAATCAGGGACTGAACAATTCATGTTCGTATTTTTCCATTAACTGTAGTCGCAAAACTTACAAATAAATGAATAAATGATCTTGTATATGATTATAAATATTGGAGAGTAGTCGAGTACTATTGTTCAATACTCCCCTCCCCGTTATCCCCAGAAAGTTGCATTCATATCAACGAGTCGAAAGCGTATTATCTCCTGGTTTTAATACATATTTTGTTTATTTGGTATTAACTGTTTTCAGATTGTTTCATTTCTTAAAGGCAAGAACAACATTGGTGTGATAGTGCACGATATGCCATCAGAGAAGATGGACACGAGCGACAAATACAAACAACAAATCGGGTTTTTGAGGACCACTCAACCGACGACTTTCGCCTGCGCCTCTCTGGTGGAGATGGCAGGGAAACTGGAGCCCAACTCTCCCGAGCTCTTCGGCGACACTCTCATCCAGATAGAGCAATTTCTTAGAGGAACTTCTCCAAGAAAAGCACAAGCGAGAAACTCTGATGTTGCCTTGCCAACGTCAATCAAGAACAAGACAGTCATCTTTGGTTTTGTGACTGCTGCTTGTGCACTGGCACTTATTACTATTATTATAGTGGTTGCCACTGAAGGAAACACAAATCCCAACTCCAACTCTACAGCAGTTGAAGTCGGGCACGTCGGCTCTCATGCTCCACTAAACAGGTCAGACAGAGCTGTTAATATGGATGGTATGAAATTGACCATACCACCTGATTCCAGCGTAGAGAGAGGGGGAGAGGAGAGAGATGAGGGAGAAGAAAAGATTATTGGAAAGGTCGAGTGGGAAGGGGAGAGGGATGGGGGAGAGGAGAGAGAGGAAGGAGAAGAAAAGATAATTGAAAAGATGGAGTGGGAACGGGAGAGGGAGAGACAGGAGGGAGAGAGGGAGGGAGAAGAAAAGAGAATTGAAAAGGGGGAGAGTGAGGGAGCGGAAGAGGGGGAAGGAGATAAGAGAAGAGCAGAGAAAACGGGAGAGAGGAAGAGAGGCCCTGGGTAAAAATATCATGATCAGAGGTAGATCGTAGGATTGCCACTAAACTTAATAGAAGAACACGAATATTGAATATCGAAGTAACTCTGCCACTTTTCTGTTATTGTGAAACGCCTTTATCACATAAACCGAAAAAGCAGTTTAATATGTCACAAAATGTTTTCATCCAATTTCAAATCTTAAGTGTATGTGTACCTTCTCAAGAAAGTGATGAAAATGAAACTCGTAATCTGACCATAAAACCTGTTATTCATAGTGTAGGCTTATAATGTGGATTTTTCCAGCCCATTTGCATCACCTCTTATATACATTTCCCATATCATTTGCTTTTAATCCCATCGTATAAGCCTTTGTAGTATGGTTCACGATCACATTTTGGACAAGGTTCTTCCCGCCTTTTGAAATTCTCGTGGAGCTTAGCTATTCTGTCGTTAATTCATAGGACAAATAGGCCCTCCGGCATTTTTACGGATCTATTTAACCCATCTATTTGTTTGATGTGTTTAAGACGGATACGGGGGGGGGGGGGTCAGCCAAAAAATTGAAAGTTTGTTTAAGTTGTTTTGCTTCTCTCAAAATGTTGAAGGAAATTTTGAAATAAAAATTTCAGTTATGGAAATGGAAACCCCCTCCTCACTCCCGTTCTGAAAACAGATCGTACCTCCACCCCCACGTGGGCGTATAGTTCTGCCCCTTCGATCCCCATAGGTCCAAACCTCCAGCACTGAAACTGTAACACTTTAGAATAACTATTCCTTTTAACGGGCCTTCTCAAGTGTATCATTATTATTTTTTAAGAAAGCATGGAGGAGTGTTGTGAATTGGCCTGGTTCCCTGTAATGTTTGAGCATTAGTTTGGCCTGAAATTTGGCATGTGTTCACATGACCAAACGCATCTTTTCGTCGGTGTTGAAGGATGCACTGCCATGGTATACTCATCACTATCTTTGTCTAAGAAATTGAGGATTGAGGTAATTTTCACATTCAGTGATAGTTTTAGTTATGTCAATTGTGTATATGTATATTTCTTTTGTTTTTACTTTTTAGCTTTACCAATAAGAAAGGTAAATTTGTTTGAAACGGTTATCATATCTTTGCATGATTGTTAATTCAGAGTACTATAATATCTATTTCTATGATTATGATGGTAAAAATGTGCAATTTAGGCTTTGTCTGTCAGAAATGATTTCAATAAAGCCTGTTCAGTCAATCAAATATGTGTGTCAGGTTGGAAATAGGTGAGAAAGTCGCCAGAATGACATATAGCTTCTTTGGTGTTGCCAATCACATCTGGTGTATATGGGAGCTAAAGCGGTATTGGACGTTCAGTTCAGTTTGTGCAGTTTATTTTATTTGTCCACTTGTAAAGAAGTCAGTATGACGAAATCAAACATTTTCACATGGAAATATAAACCCTAGTATTCATTAATCACTCGAATGGTAAATGTACATACTATATATTCCATGCTATTTCTTAAAGTATATAGAAGGAGAAGACCTTATCAAATTCGCTCGACTTGGATAACGGCCTCTGGGCATCATGGTTTGTAATAGTGTGTGCCGACAGCAAAACTTGGGATACATTCATCATGATTGGCAGGCCTAACTATAAACATTGATATAGGAGTATAGTATAGAGTCCCTCTATCGAGCAACAGTAATAATCTGTACAATCTAAAGCCGGATAGCTAGGCAATTTTCGTTATAATTATTATTACAGTGTTGATCTATCCAGAAGTCTTTAAATTACGTCCTGTGAAGTATTGAAAGTCTTGCGAGACGAGAGCCTACTATAGGTAGCTGTGGCATGGATGGACATGTAATCAGATGCCTATACAGTGTACATTGTATTGTGCTCTATACATGGAACTATGATTGCATTGTACGGTAGCGTGAAAAATGTGCATGCACGTCATTGCGTATATGTTACTGTCTTCAGAAATAATAGGATACTACAGTCATTGATACCTGGTTTCGTAGTGCGAGAGAAACGGGAATGAGCCAGTTCTGAAATTGTACTGTTCCGCCTTTACAAAAGGGAGTTAGAATACCTGTGTTGCATTATGTCTGTCCGTTGATGTATTCCACAGTTACAACGAGTTCACATAGTTGGTTATATGAAAACGATCGAATTAAAAAGTGTAAAGATGATTTCACTGCACTGTGGTGTGTTTTTTTTTTTTCACAGAGTTTACATAGTAACGTTCTTTTTCACACTGTAAATGGATGATTCACAATGTATTCATAATGTTATAACGCTCGAATTTAACAGTATGAAAATATTTCACACTGTATTTCCAATATGCTCACACTGTGTTTCACATTGTGTTTCACACTTTGGGATACTATGTTTTTTCCAGGAGGGATATGGCAAAGGGAGGGGGGTGGGGATTATAAAATACTAGTATTCACAGCTCTCCAATACCCGCGTTTGTCTTTGAGCACATAGATTATTGAAGGAGGTTTTGTAAACTTAGTGTAAACATTTTACACAAAGCAAAAATTACAGTTTGTGATCAATACTTAAATATCAAAGGAAAAAAGTTATTGTATATAATGTGTTAAATCGGACTTTATGCCTGCCATTGCGTGTAGCGAGCGGGGTTCATTTTTGCAAGGATCAAACTGGCTTTTCAGTCCCTCATTCTCTCCTGCATGACGTGTAAAAAAGTTGGTCTGGCTGTGCTGGAGTGTTAATTGTTTCTAAATTTCTCTCATTTTTCGTGTGTATATTCAGTATTGGTTTACTTTGCATCGCTGTATAGCTGTTCATCGTATTGTATAACGCATTTGAAGTGTATTGCTGGATTGTTCGCATACGGAGAATCATGTTTTACATTTTAGCTCAGTATATACCTTTTACAAGGTAGCTATATAATGTCTCATTGCAGTGATGCTGCATTGCAGCTACAAGACAATATTATCACGCGTATGTCATTTTTTTTTTTTTTTTTGCGGAGCAAGTGTTGTATTATAATAATGAACACAATTAACATTTTGTTAAGCGTTGTATAAACCTTGACAAAGTGCTCAAAGCGCAGTGTCAATTAAGAGTGTAAACCCCCCCCCCCCCTAATATAAAAAAAGTGTACAACGTTATATAAAACTAAGCGAAGACAAAAAGGTAGAACAGAGATAGTCTGCTTGATTGAAAGATAATTCTAACAATGTCCACGTGATGTCAAACTTCATTTGAATGCTCCAAATAATTACGTACTTTTACCTGTGAAGGCAGGTAGTCAATTCCAAAGATGTTTCAACATGTCCGTCCCCCAGAGTTGCAATTACTCTGTTATATGGATACACTATATTAGCGGCCCAGTATTATATTAGTGGTGATCGAAGGCTTTTATAGGATAATCACACTCTTTTAAGTTTTATTTTATTCCGAGGCAGAATCATGACACAATGAACGACCTACAACAATGATTTAAATGAATAATTTATGATAGGTAGGCAATGGGGAGAGTGAAAAACTGCATGGAATGACCTGATCTGCACGTCTACTGAGTGTTATCAAACGAGTGACGGTATCTTTGTTTATTTTATTTTATTTTTTTTAAGTCCTCGACTGTATCGTTGCGATTACAACTGACATGAAGTCCTAGTCATCGAAGTGTTGACTTTTTTTTTTTTTTTTTGGGGGGGGGGATGTAAACTAAAGCATATTATATATACACACAGTATGCCACTTTTTGACGTCTGTTTCACAGCTGGTATGTATGACTATATAGTAAGTTACATGAAGAATTTATTGTGCATTATATTCAATAAAGTTTTTACTATTTCTGATTTGTCACTTGTTTTTCAATATACATAACGTCTATTTCAAAGTAATGATGTTGTGATGAAAAAACAAAACAAAACAAAACAACCCCACACCAGTCCTTATAGTCTAGTCTCACCGACGCCGAGGAACATGTCGGACAAACGACATAAATGTCATGCGTGTGTTTCCCAGTTACCCTTGCACTAAAACGTTGACTGAACTCTACTTATATTGGAGTTATCTTTGGCTATTACGAATGGGTCTGCTGTAAAACCGCCCGTTGAGACTACTACCAACTACTTGTCTATAAAATGTAGATCCATAGTAGAGCACAGCTTCCTATCAATACAGCATAATAGTAATGACTATCATTTTACATCTGCATGTACAACACTAAATTTTCATGTCGTCAAAAAACTTGTGATAATAATTATTTCTATTTGTATCCTTTCGCATACAGTATTTTGCATGAATAACATTTTAATCTGTTCAAAACTTAATGTTCAAAAATCAATAAAGGATTCCGTTGCAGAGAAAGAACTTTTGTGTCAGTAACCGTCTTTCCTTATTATTGATTATTTGTAACCTTCATCAGCAATATTGTATCACGAAAGATCATAGTCGGGTTTGAAACAGTGTGTACAAAGGCTCTAATCTATACATAGTCTCCGAACTTACATGACTAATTTAATGTTCCCTGAAGATGAATGAAAACATGAACCCCCAAATAAACAGATCAGTGAAAAGATAAATGAATTGTAGTAGATACGTACTTAATTCGTTAGTAGTAAATCATTATGCAGTACACCATATGCTACATGTGTGCGTTTTTTTTTTGTTTTTTTTTTTGGGGGGGGGGGCACGTGCCCAGCTATATTCCTTTCGGATTATGCTTAAAAAGATATATATAAAGGAATATATTGCAGAATTGGCGGGAAAAGATGTCCTGAATATGAAGACGTAACGAGCATTTTACAAAGGAATTTGCCATTTTGATGCTTGATGAGGTCTAACTCATTGCTTTTAAACCATAACGGCAAGCGTGAATTTATTCTCTTTGGTTCTAGAAATCTTACTTCTACAAGTTGGATATCAATTCCATTCCCATTGTAGGTAACGATATCCCTCTGTCAAGTCGCAATCTGGGTGTTATGTTGGACTCTCACATGGTTATGTCTGATTAAATCACCAACATTTCTAAATTAGTCCGTTATCAAATTGCGCAAGACTGGTTTTATTCGAAATTTTTTGACTCGCTCCGCAACAGAAAAAGTTATTCATTCGCTTATTTCTTCACTCCTTGATTTCGGTAATGGTCTGCTTTTCAATAATTGAAAATTAAACTAACAAGTTGCCCATTGCAAAAACTACAAAACGCCGCTGCACGCATCGTTGCTTTGTCAAGCAAATGCTGTCATAATCACTCCTATCCTAAAAGAGTCTTCATTGGTTGGCTGCTGTTTTACGTTTAAGGTACCGGTACTTCTGGTTTATCATGTCATTGAGGTAACAGCTCCTGATTACATTGTACGTTTGTTCCGTCGATACCAACCTACACGAACTCTTCGTCCTCAACTTCTGGTCTCTTTTATACATGTATTCTGGTTTCTACGAAATCGTGGGGGGGGGGGGGCGAGCTTTCGCCTACGCTGGATATTTTTTCGCCTTGGAAATTAATAAGGGGGGGGGGAGGGGCGAATACCTTATAACAATACCCTCTAAAGCCATATCCAGAATCAACATTTACTTCACTTATTTGTGTGTACGAGCGAGCGAAAG